>NC_139241.1:48140895-48364505 GCF_977018435.1 Lepisma saccharinum | reverse complement strand
ACCCTCCTCCCGCCCTTCTGAAAATCGTTTGTGCCATTCGAACACTCGCGCACGTGACATAGCATTATCACCATACACCTCTTTTAACATTGCACAACATTCCGTCGGTGTTTTTTAAAATTTCACCAGAAATTTGATGTTAATGCGCTGCTCAACTTTATTGTCCACCATGATTCCGGCTCTAGTACAGAACACTGTCCTCTTCAAGCAAGCCTGCAAAAATAAGAAAAATTTTCAGAATCATGAAACAAACAGTGGGTGCGCGTGAAGGTTCAATATCAACAACACATCAATAGCTACCTCCCCCCACTATCCTACGCGACAGGAGGTGCGCAGTCTCGTTATTTAATTGCCGCACCTCGTAGATTATCAGCGAAAGTTCCCCAGAAAACTTCTTGTCACATCACCGATTGTATGGAGGGAATTGTACGGATATTTCTACACTGTCCCTGGTATCGATGGAGTAAAAAAACAAAAGTATAGTGAGCTAAAATTACTTGTCAAGAAATTTACTGCATGTTTACCGCGATGGCTCAGTCGGTAACGCGTCTGACTACCATGCTAAAGGTCCCGGGTTCGATCCCCGGCCGGTTCAAATCCGGGAACTTTTCTAACAATGGAAGCGGCCCCGGCGCCCACCCAGCGTCGAATAACATGGGTACCTGGGGGAAACCCTGGGGGGGTAAAGGCGGTCAGGGGCGTGATGCTGATCACATCACCCCCACTCACGACCGGATCAAGAAAGTGTGGGGCGTTACCCCCACACCCCCTATACGCCTTCATGGCGTGGTGCTATGCACAGGGGAACACTTTACCTTTTTACTTTATGTTTACAAAAGACAGTGCACCATTTCCTAAGTTTTTTGTACGTTCATGTACATTTATGAAGAAATAAAAAAATATTGTTCAATTTCAGTTAATTGACACATTTGCCATAGTGGACTTAAAAAACAACATTGCAGGCAAAAATTCCCACTCCCCGGGAATCGAACCTGTCTCTCCTACGTAGCAGTCAGACGGACGCCTGTAATGCAATCGATTAGAATAACGCAACGTTAAATCCGTCACAACCGCTGTATCAAAATAACCATGTGTTGAAATCCGTAAACCAACTTTTGGTGGATTTCAAATTAAGACACGCACTCATTTATGTGAAATAAGATTATCAGCCATATTTAGTCTCGGGTGCTAAATTAGCTACGTTGGAGACGCTGAACATGCATTTTATGATCACGTGCTCTAATTCTGCCCATTAGAAAATCGAGTGCAATTAGTTTACATGTAGGCCCTTGCAGTACTCGAAAGCATGGCTAACAAACGACGCTCGTGTTCCAAAAAAAAAAAACGTGTATCCAGAGTGCCCAATGTTAGGCTCGAGAACTAAACAAAACCGTCGATAAAGCACAGGGTATATTTTGTAATACCACCTGTACTAAACCCACAGAGTAAAAGCGCATACAATGTGAAAGAAATGTGAATGAAAATACTCATGGACATTTTGCGCCATTTTGTTTTGGAACAAAACTGTACTCAGAGCTAGTGTTGCCCACGGGACGAGACGGGACCAGCTTTTAAAAATTCGAGACGAGACGAGATTGATCATGTGTCCCTTTGACAAACAAATATTTTCGAGACCAGACAGCATTTCACAGCATTTCCACGAGACGAGACAGGCCAAAGTTGTATAGGTCGAGGTTCATAAGCCTCGTCCATCTCATTCTAGGAACTGCATATTTTGTATACAGTTTATAGTGGAATCACAACACAGGTTGTTAAGAATATCGTCAGTAAATATGAGAATTCTTGCTGTGAAATTTCTATGCTGTTTAACCTAATAGAATTCGAATCCCTGAGAGAGCCAAGTACTGAGCTTTAGCATTCCATATTAGCAAAACCTTTATACGTACGTATTTATAACCTCAATTTACTAATCAGAAAATCCCCCTTAGCCAACCAATTAGCACATTTTATATGACCTTCTATAGAGGAAGAGGACATGATATTTCCGAGCCGGTATTATTGATGTGATATTCTTAACAAGTTAATGCACATATATAGCTGTAAGTGTATCAATCTTTATGCAAACACTTAGGAATGTTTGGAATGCAAACAATTCTTGTGACAAAACAAATAATTAGGAAATTCTTTTTAACCAAACAATCAACACAAATTTCTCTTTTTTATAGAGAAAAAAAAAGCATAACATTCCCGAGACAGTATTATTGATGTAACATTCTTAACAAGTCAATGCCTTAATGTTTACACACATACATAAGCGCATAAATCTCTACACTCACACACACACACACATACAAAAAATATTTGGAATGGAAAAAATTCTCAGAAAATCCCCCTTAGCCAAGCAAATCACCAGTTACATGACCCTCTCTCTCTTTTCTCTATATAAAAAAAGTTATGACATATCCAAGCTAAGATCTAAATCACAAACCCTAACACCTTCTGTAAACAAACAGTCTCACCGATTCAATGTATCACTCCGCGTCAGCTGATCCATGACCGCAATCATCTGCTGTTACACTCATAGTTCGCTGCACCTATTCATTTTATATAAGAGCCTCTGAATATGAGAACCCGCTCTCAAAACTTCAGACGAATATGCAGTCGCATACATTGTTACTCTCCCGGTCATTCTCTCTTTCATAACCCTTACAACTGCAGACACTGACACACCACTGCACTGGGATACCAACTTAGCCACTTCATTTACTGGTTTCTCAGGATACCACTGACAGAACATTACATAAATATTGAGTAGAATCTGTTTCTCACCCCTTTTCAAAGGCTGTCCTTGCTGGTGTTTTAAAAACAAGTTCGGAGAACACTGAGACCTTCCCGCACGCACAGAACTCGGCATGTTATTTTTCTAAGGATAAGTCAGGTAATATTACTAAGTTGCACTACAATATTATAAAATATTATTATGTACACAAATCTCTAAGCTCATTGAAAATTACAATGCATATTACTACAAAATGTTCACACTTATCTTGCCTTGCCATGTCACCAAGTTATTTTACGAAGTGCACTCTATTTGGCGAAACAAAAATCGTTATTAGGATGCTTGTCAAAGTTTCCAACCGCAATAAATTTACTAACTTCCTTTGTCATCATCATCAATATATTTATTAGACTTACAGCATTGCATATGGCTGTTTATGCCCATTATATATTTTATTTACATAAGATACAATTTACATAAAATCTACAAACAAATTTCAAATACACTCCTATCTATATCATCCTTCGAAATATACATTACCATGTTATATCATTTTGTCTAAAAAGATGCAAATAAAATATATTCAATTCGCATGCAAAAAAAGCCAAATTTATAGAAACTGATTACTGGTGCAAAAAGTTAATCATAAAAGTGAAGCAATAAATACAAAAAAAAACATTGGGTTTAAAATGAGACGTCATTTGCAACGGCATATCCCATACTACAAATTTGCCATTGTTTTACCTTACGTAATAAATCCTGTAACAACACTAGTAAATGTTTTGTACATTATAAAAAAAATGCAAAATATCCCCCAATTTTAATTCGATCCACCTCTGAATCGAATTTTTACATATTCTCACGCCGGCACATATGTTCTATTTTGCTTCTTTTACTTGCCTTGCTTAATTAACTCTCGCTAATTAGCATTTTTTTGGAAGAAGTCAACTAGAACAACATATGGCGGTATGAGAAATATGCAAATTAAAGAATATTTTAGTAATATAAGGGCCCTAGCAATTAGCTTCGTCGACTAAGAATACTCTTTTAAACATCTTCAGCTAGATCGTATTACTACGCGAGGACGTTTAAAATGTTTGGGTGTTAAAAAAGTTTGACCTATTTTTTATTTCTATTGTTTGCTAATAGATGGCGCTAATAGTACCTCCTCTCTCTCTCCCCTCTTCTCCTCTGCTGTATGATCAAGATTTTGGAGAACATAAAATTTGCATCCATCTGATGTCGAACTAGAAACTTTATTTTTCGGGGGAGTCAACATTATTTTTTACTCAGTCGTCATATATAAACACACGCAAACATTCACATGTGCTTTTATTTTGTGTTCGGTAAGTACAAGTATATTCTTACATAAATTATTGTTTAATTTAATAAATTGTAAACTCGGAGCCTGCTATACTAACACTCCTGTGTTTCATTATACAGCTCACAGGTTGAATTGAAAGCGAATGTTGCGTGCATACAGAAATAACACAGAAAAAAAGCGGATGGAAGCAATTTAAAATCAATGGAGCAAGGTTAGTATTACGAGAACATAAAAACATGTGCTTTCTTTCATTGTTGTCCGAATTCGCGGCAAACATGGAGTTGGAGGGGAGAGCAGAGAGGCGCGACAGATGCACGCTTGAACTCGCTGTGACCCTGCGCTTGGCAGCCATATTCTAACTTTCACTTTGTGCAGACGATGTAAAACTCAGTGATACTTTAACAGTTTATCGATAATACTGAATATAGAAAAATTGTAAATGATGAAGTAGCACGTTACATTTTTAATATAACTAGTAAATAGGTGAAAATCATTGTGACGTTTGTTTGGCGTCTACCTTCTGCTTCCGCACTGTGCGCCTGCACCCCAGAGCGCTGTGGGTGAAGTTCGGGCTGACACTTGGCGGGAAAAGTGACAACCATACTACAAGAGGACATGCAGATTCGGACGACTCAAGCCTCGTCAGTGTTGCCAATTCCTATTTGTAGATTAGCTTAGCCAGTAAAAGATCATATAGTAGAATTTTCTTCGGATGGGTTGGCAAAACCCCCTCAAAGAAGATCTAATAGAATTGCCAAATATAAAAAAGAGACAATAGGTTTCTTTCATAAAAAGCTACAGTAAAAGCCCACAGTGTTGCCAACACTAGGCCCCCAACAGTGTTGCCAAACATAGGTACATGGGCCCCTCAGGCCCTTTGATGAAAATTTACAGTAAAAAACCCCGGTTAACAACACTGTCAAAGAATCTACGGCAGTGTTGCCAGACATAAACAGGGGGCAATAGGTCCCCCTCATAAAGGCTACAGTAAAAGCCTACAGTATTGCCAACTCTGTGCCCCCAACAGTGTTGCCAGACATAAAGAGTACATGGGCCCCTCAGGCCCTTTGATGAAAATTTACAGTGAAAAACCCAGTAGGTTAACAACACTGTCAAAAAATCTACGGCAGTGTTGCCAGATGTAAACAGAGAGCAATAGGTCCCCCTCATAAAAAGCTACAGTAAAAACCCACAGTGTTGCCAACACTAGGCCCCCAACAGTGTTGCCAGACATAAAAAGTACATGGGCCCCTCAGGCCCTTTAATAAAAGTTTACAGTAAAAAATCATCCTATCGTGTTTGATGCGATAGATGTTCTTGCCGGAGGAAATTTTGGCCTCTCCTTTATTCTCGGGATTTATGTCAAACTGCAGTTTGCCGGAGATGGGGAATTGGTAATAATTCAAGTTGTTGTTGAATATGTAGAAAGTCTTGCCCACATCCTCGTCGTACTGGGTCAGGATGCTATTCAAGTGTATAATCAACAAACCGTTGAGTTTAGATAATAGGGAGGGTAACAGGTCCCAGCTTGCAGGTGGCGATGGTGCGCTTTGGGCAGATGCCTCCATAGCCTGCTTCCTGAAGCCAAACAGGTTCATAGGCATTGTTATTTTATTTTATATTTAGCGATTCGTTTCGAGCGTCAAATGATGATTCGAGCCTCAAATAATAATTCGAGCCTCGTCAGTGCTGCCAATTCCTATTTGTAGGTTAGCTTAGCCTGTGAAAGATCATATAGTGGAATTTTCTTCGAATAGGTTGGCAAAACCCAAGCCTCAAATAATGATTCGAGCATCAAATAATGATTTCGAGCCTCAAATAATTCGAGCCTCGTCAGTGTTGCCAATTCCTATTTGTAGGTTAGCTTAGCCTGTGAAAGATCATATAGTGGAATTTTTGTAGAGTGGGTAGGCAAATGTAAACAGAGGGCAACGGGTCCCCCTCATAAAGGCTACAGTAAAAGCCCACAGTGTTGCCAACTCTGTGCCCCCAACAGTGTTGCCAAACATAAAAGGTACATGGGCCCCTCAGGTCCTTTGATGAAAGTTTACAGTGAAAAACCCAGTAGGTTGACAACACTGTCAAAAAATCTACGGCAGTGTTGCCAGATGTAAACAGAGGGCAATAGACCCCCTCATAAAAAGCTACAGTAAGGGCCCACAGTGTTGCCAACTCTGTCCTCAAAATATACATCATAAAAAACTACGACGAGCCCCAAATGATGATTCGAGTCGCCAACTCTGTGCCCCCAACAGTGTTGCCAGACATAAAGAGTACATGGGCCCCTCAGGTCCTTTGATGAAAGTTTACAGTAAAAAAAACCCAGTAGGTTAACAACACTGTCAAACAATCTACGGCAGTGTTGCCAGATGTAAACAAAGAGCAATGGGCCCCCCTCATAAAAGGCTACAGTGAGGGCCCACAGTGTTGCCAACTCTGTCTACGGCAGTGTTGCCAGACATGAAAAGCTACAGTAAGGGCCCACAGTGTTGCCAACTCTGCCCTCAAATACATCATAAAAGGCTTCAAAATATCAGTTGGTGAAATTTTCGTGGGGTGAGTTGGCAACACTGAGCCCCACATGATGATTCGAGCCCCAAATGAGGTTTGTGAACCCGGACACTATACTACTTATATATATATATGATATCGTATTATAGCAAAGTATTTCTTCCTCGTTTTCAATAAAATATCGTTTTCCTATTGGCTGTTTATGTTAGTAGTGGGGGAACAACACTTCGTGTTCTTGGCGATGTAAAAACTTCCACGTTGGCATTTTTAGTTGTTGCCAACCTGAACTTTAGCTTACTATCGCTAATTAACATTGATGTGTTATATAAATTATCAGTTTTTCTTGTGTTATTTTATGTTATGAGTTTGTATTGTAAGTTAGAACAATCTGTTATGCTGCGCCTCGCGCTTGAGGTAGGCAGCTGAGGTCTTGCTATTAACTGTGAAGGTTGTGCGCAGACTCTCGTGTTAAATAAGTTGCTTATCACTGCCTGCGAGCGTGCATGACCCAACAAATTATAACTTTTAACTTGTGCGAATCAGTATTTAAGCGCGCGATTCGTGATTAAAGACTTTGGACATTTAAATTATAAAGTATTTGAATTATTTTATTTACTGTCACGTGTCGCAATTTGGTGGTTTCCTTCCTGGAGGAAGGGTGGATCGTCTTAATCCCGATCCCTGGGTGAGAACTGGTGCTCCCAACTGACCAGCCGGAGCAAGGAGCGTTGTGTTGCCAATTCGGATCTCCATACCCTGGAGTTACGAGTGGTGGCACGTTGCATAGCTTACGCACCCAACATTTCAATTTCAATCAATAACGTTCTTCAATGGACACCGGTAACAAATAAACAAAATCCATGGTTTGTTAGTACTGCTACTACAAATAATAATAATAACAACATAATTGTTAATTTTATTATTATTAAATGTTATTACAGGTATCTGACAATAATATGTTGTTCAATTGTCTAATACTAGTTACAATATGTTTAAGACTATGGGGACATCCGGTCAGAAACTTTCGCTGAACACATTACATAATTCATTCGTTTTGAATGAATTCTGTTCAAAACCAACAAGTGTATGATGTAAAATTAAAGATAAGGGTTTACACTACAAAACTGAAAATACATTACATTGTTCCCTAGAGTGTTTCCAATATTTCTGTATTACTTTTGTTTATAAAAACATAAATGTAAATAATGTATCAGGCGCCATTTTTGAATGCATGTTATTTGACACACTCATGCCAGTGAGAGTGTACAATTGCTTAGTAATGATTGTAATTTATGTAATTATTATAATTATTAAACAACCACAATTCTACAAACAGAACTGAATTAATGAAAAAAATATTGTTTTGTGAGTATTAGTGAATGGTAAAATCTGTGTATGATACTGATACAATAATTGGTTATTACGTATTTCTTATTAATGATGGGCGTTTTTGTAACTATTATAATTAGTAAATAACTGCCCATATATAATCAACAAAGAAAGCAGTGATTCAATAACAAAATAGTTTATTGAATTTTAATGATAAAAAAAGTGTGGGCCTGTGGGCGGGTAAGTTTCTCGTATGGCACGGGTAAGCTAGGGTTCATAGGTTTTTGGAGAGCTTTCAGACCGAAGCGACAAGCGTCGCTTGGAAACGAAGCTACAGTAATCAATGCAACCTTTCGAACCGAAAAGACCCGGCAACGTGCATGTGTCAGTTGTTGTTTGAGTGTCGCTCAGACTGGGACGTTTTGTTAGGGAGATTTCGCACCGAAGGTATTAACAAGTGGATTTTGCTCTGGAGTATTCAGCAAGCGGGGTGGCAGTGGATGTCATATCTGTCTCCCTTTGTTTCTTCTCTCCTAAAACAAACATCGGATAGATGAAAAATTAAAAAGTATTGAAGTAAAATGGAGCATCGATAAATGACAAAACTCAAGTCGAAAGACCACAAAGAAAGGCTAGCAGACAATATCTGTTCCAGCAACAGTGGAGTGGTTAGCATAGCGTGCTACAAACCCAGATGTCGCAGGTACGTATCCCGGCTTGGCATGAGTGTTCTTTGTCACCATCCTTTCATCCATTTCATCATCACTAGGGCTGAGCCAATACCGATAAAGTATCAGTTGAAATTCGATACGAGCCGATACTTTTCAGGCATTTTGGTGTTTCACGGGGCCCGCAAAAATTATCCTGGAAATTATGCAAAAGTCAAACTTCCCTTTTATCTTGCAAAAAAATTTGCACGAAAAACTATAATTTTTGATTGCATAATATCTATTTTAATATTCTGATCAAATTCTTGAACATTCTAAAGTAAATCTCTTGGTAATTTGATGTATACGCGAAGAAAACTAAATGCATCATATCGATTGATGCACCATAATGCATCGATTGATGCAATGAAGTGTGTTTTATGACTTCTTCAAAGAATCAGATTCACATTTTGATGCATTTGGGTGCATTTTTGTATGTCGTGAAAGAAACGCCAAAGTGAATCATTTGATTCAAGTGAGGATTTATTTCAGTCGAGATGCATTTCAATGCGTCAGTTGATGTTTCTTGATGCACCTTCCTGCATCATCAATGAAGATGCAGGAGCAGAAAGGTGCATAAAAACTCATCAAGGTGCATCAAAACGCATCAACTGATGCATTGAAGTGCACCTCGACTGAAATAAATCCTCACTTGAATCAAATGATACACTTTGGGGTTTCTTTCACGACATACAAAAATGCACCCAAATGCATCAACATGTGAATCTGATTCTTTGAAGAAGCCATAAAACACACTTCGGTGCATCAATCGATGCATTCTGCTGCATCAATCGATATGATGCATTTAGTTCTCTGAGTGTATAATTGGAGAAGAATATTTACACACCAATATTGAACAATATTTTGAATAAATTTTAATTATTGCAATTTTTGAAGTATCGGTAAAAGTATAGGCATCGGTTGAAAGTGGTATCGACTCAGCCCTAACCATCCTTCATCCTCGCGATTAGCCAAAAGTGGCAGAAAAGCGAAGTAAAGTAAACCAAGTCAATAAATCAACCAAACCAAGCGTGTCCCGTGTCGCTTCGGTCTGAAAGCTGCCTTAATGGCTTACTTAGTGTCGCCTCGGTCTGTTGTTCATGTATGCTTATTAACTGAAATATGTCGCCTGTCGCCTCCCCAATGTCGTAGTGGTAACGTCGCCATGTAATCAAGTGGTCCCGAGTTCGATACCCGTTGTAGGCACATGGTGATTCGGATCGAGCTTTATATTCAGGGTGGCTACAAACAAGCAGAAATTAAATTCTCTGAATTTTCCAGGTTTTCCAGGACAAAATTTACATTTTCCCCTGACAATTACAAACTAAACTAAATCGATGTTTTTGCAAATGGAAATAATAAACTCATACAGAACCATGTATGGTTATGTTAAGTACCAATAACATCTTCTATGAAATTGACTTAATTTCTCTATTGTCTATGATTTGAATTCAAACTGCAAAATAGTGAATTAGGAAAATTATTACAATTCACAAGCTAGGGAAGGATTACGGAATTTTGTCATACGCAGTAAGTTTAAAATAAAATACTTGATTATTTTTAAAGTTACGACTAAATGAGATAAGAGTGAAGAGTGATTGATTAAGAAATACAATTTGTAATTTATCAGTCTCCTTATACATTCTCGGTATTATATGTTGATATTTCCACTGAGGTTTGGAACCCTCTGCTTGCAAGAACCATGAGTGCAGACTCATTTTTCAAAGCATAAAGCTACTTCTCTCTTCTCTGTAAAGCAAACAACTTAACCCTTGCATATAAGTGAAACAATTGAATTGTACAAAATAAAGTGTCATATTTCCTTACATTATCAATGGGATTTCTGCTTCAGTACAGTATATCCAAGTGAAGTACTGTGAAACTGACAACATGCAGTTATACCATTAATGCTGACAAAAAGGGTATGTAGGTATTAGAAATTTAACGCAAGGAATTTATAGAATTGCATTGTATAGGTACCTGATTTAGCTAACCACACATTAAAACAGGAACACTCTAATAATAAAAGCTTCTGAAAGTTCATATACGAGGGGCATCCTGAAAAAAGCTCCAATAGTGCCTATACGCAGCACTAGTGGTCAGAGAGCGACACACACACATGCAGGCAGGAAGAAGTGGCATGTAGCTGTAATCTGGTACAGCTGCAATGCAGCCGTTTTAGGACAGTTCTAGGTTAAAGATTGCAGCTCTCATACAGTCTCCCACCGACTGCGATGTAGCCTATATTGCACGCTCAGAATTTGGCACAGAGCCACCAGTAATCGTGTGAGGTGTGCAGATTCGACGTCGTGAGTGATAGTATGGTCAGACGATGGTACAGACAATTCACGGAAGGCCAATCGAATGTGCACAATCCCATACAGCTGAGTACACACGGGCCCTTTGCATCACTTCAGGTGAGAGATCTTGGACCACTCCCTGTATAGCCCTGGCCTTGAATGTACCGACTTTCATCTCCTTGTTTAACTGAAGAGGTTTCTGGCAGGGCAAGGATTTGACAGCTACACTGCGGAAGAGATAGTTCCAGTCTTTGCTGTCAGACACATGCGACATGGGCATACAAAATTTAGTGCCATGTTACGACAAATGCCAGAACAACGGTGGTGATTATGCCGAAAATTAGGTTAGGACTCACTGTTACTAATGCAATAAATTACAACTGATATTCTTGTTTTATTTATGCCTAATCAGAAGGGACCTTGATATTTAGTTATTCTTTTTTCAAATTGGTGAATTTTCTTATTTTTTATTTTAGCGCATTTTCTTGCAAATATCTGAAATTATACCTTCATGGTGTTTTTAAACTACGGTTTCAAATTGTAAGTCACATGGCTTACGCCTCTTCGTGAGAGTTTGATATCTTGAAAGTTATTTTCCATACCCATTTTTTAATTTTAAGGTAAGGATTTTAGATAATGGAATTTTCCCCGTATATACTGAAGGGTGCATAATGACCATAAGTGGCGACGCACTCAAAAAATGAAATCAATCAATCTCACGTGACAGATACCGATATATTATGGCACCAAAAATTGGCATTATCTTTTTTTGACTTGTTAGTGTTACGTTTCCCAAAATTCGCGTTTTTGTTTTAGAACATTTTTCTGCCAAATATACCGAAACTTAATACTCCATTGTGCTTTAAACTATTATTTTAAATTGTAGGTCACATGGTCTACGCATTTTTGTGACAGTTTGATATGTTGCAACAGATTTTTGAGGAAGTAAAAGTAAAGTGTTGCCCTGCACTTTTCCATGAAGGTGTATAGGGGTGTGGAGCTAGGGCCCCACACTTTCTTGATCACGGCTGAAGGTGGGGGTGATGTGATCAGCATCACGCTCCTGGCTACCTTTATCCCTCAAAGTTTCCTCAAGGTACAAGCTTCATATGATGCTGGGTGGGTGCCGGAGCAGTTGGAATAGGTGGGAAACATCCAGGTTCTCCCACGCAGGGGATCACCCCGTGTCTCTCGCATAGTAGTCATACGCCCTAACGACTGAGCTCCAGTATTACTCGCTCAACAAATGCCGATGGTGCGCACTTAGCTTGGTAATTCAAAACATATCTCGTGCGACAAATACGAAGATGTGGCTCCGTGTGACGGTAGATACGCACTCGATCTCCTGTTAGAACCCCGCCACTTTGCTCTGTGATGCAAATGGTTTTGATAGAAGTTGAAAAAATCGTGGGAAATACATGATTTAATGTGGCTGTCGGAATTATTCCATGTACGTATAACTCTAAAGTTTACTCTGGAGTAAAATGTTGGAAAACTTGCATGTTCTATGTACACAAACATCGCCTAGAAAAGACAAGAATGTTGGATTGCATGGAATTTTTCGTTGTTTTAGGACATTTCTTTTAAAAAAAATCTCTAAAAACGCCAATAATTTGCATTTTATACCAAATTCGCATTATTTCGCAGACATCACTGCACATTCCTAAACATAACTTCGCAGCAATTACTATTTTTCACGGATTTGGCGTTTGCGAAAAATCCATGTCCTTACTAATCGGAAATTACTTTCTGGCCACCCCTCGTATAAATCAGTAGATGAAAAGTGAAAATTTAGCAGGGCTGGCAGAGAAAAGTCAATTCTTGAAGAAAGTTATTTGCTTTTATGTTTGAATGATTCGAGTAAATATATTAAAACATATTTTCGTATTTATTATTAAGTTTTATTTCATAATATTGAACATTAACCTTACTCTGTGAGAGATTAATGACCATCTCTCACGAGTTTAAACAGACAGGACAGAAAGTGGCGTTAATTTCATTGCAATACTAGTGCTGCAGTAAATTTGAGGTTGGGAGCATGCACTTGCCAATTTTTATAACATTCACCAATGCAGTTTTATGTTCAACTTTTTCGTGATAGTATTCAATATATATCCCGTTTGGTTGGATTCTTCTTGATATCTAAGAATAGTGCAATGTCATTGTAAACCTATGTTAACTTGTGCGAAACCAGTAATACGTCAGGATGATGAAAGAAAACCTTTGTAAGCATGAGTAATAAAATTCCAGCAGCATATTTGCAGTCTAAAGCTCTTCTTGTTTATGCATGCGATTTTTGTTGGATGTTGCAGTCCATACAATTTCTGTCGCATGTTGTAGTGAGATACTCTGTCGGGTGGCGATATTCGACAAAAATCGTATGTATCAATGGAACCTATTTGTTTCCATGTTCCATGTTAGTTTGCCCAACAAAATGCCTTACTAAAACGTCCGACAACTATCGGACGGCGACACCCGCTCTTATCCCCTCCATCTGTTGACAAGTCCCCTTACTACTCCCATACGGACAAGAAAAAAAATGATAATTCGATGCATTTTCCACGTAATATTTAGAGGCTTAACCTTAACTCCCCCGATGATACCATATGGTATCATGGTTCTGATTACGAAATGAATGTGCTTTATGGATCTTAATACTCTTATGTTTGGGTGGTAACTCTGACACAGGTCTGGAGTAAGCCTGTTAAATTCATAGATCAACCTCCACCCACCCTCTCCGCAACATATCCATGCCACATTTCCGAACAGAGTTTCACATTTTGGCTCATTATTCAACTTGTATGGCATCCAGGAACATGAAACATTTTTCAATCTCTTTGGAAACGTTCACTCTTTGAAGAGAATACTAAGGTTTGAGCCTTATCCCCAAAATAGCGGGAGAAGAGGGGGCAAACTCCAGATTTTTATGTTTCTTACATTGAAATTCGGGGAACGTGCCCCCCCAAGCCCCCTTCCTCGGTCCGGTGTTCTGAATTGTACACAGTTGCATGCACTGATGTTTTAGCTGCAAAACAAAAGTTATCCGAAGTAGATTGCTCACATAGTGCCCGAGTTATAACAATTTTCCTCCAAAGAGTGTTCGAATTTTAAATTCCCGCCGAGAAGCCCGGGCGAGAGAAATTTCTCTCTCTCTCTCTCTCTCTCTCTCTCTCTCTCTCTCTCTCTCTCTCTCTCTCTCCTCCTGCCATCACTGGTTCTGTTGCGCATAAAAGGGGCCTAAAAGTTACGAACTAGATTTCCTGTTCCCGTGCAGAGTTCCATAACAATATCTTTAAATAAATAAATAAATAAAAAAGTCAATGAAGACGAAATTCCCTGACATTTCCCTGACTTTTCCCGGTTTTCCAGGTTTTCCAGGTCTGTCGCCACCCTGATATTTCAGGTCCAGAACCTATTATTCTATCTGGGCCTTAAAGTAGACTTATAATCAAATCTCAGGACAGCATCCGTGGCGGAGTGGTTAGCACAGCTCGCTACGACGCCAGTGGTCCCTGGTTCGAATCCCTGCATGGGTGTTCTTGAGCGTTCATTAGGGTGGAACGAAAAAAAAATAAAAAAATTCTAATGGTGTGGAAAAGTTGCCGTTTGAAGTAGAAATGACAAAAATAAAATTTGATGGTAATCGGAGCATGTCTTGGGGTGCCGCAAGTACGATAAAGTTTCATAAATTTGAAATTATTTTGCTCTATTTCAACCTTTTTCACTAGTTTTCTTTTTGCGCTATAAAAGCCCAAATCTAAAACTTCCTACTTTTTATGCCTTTTTATTAATAGAACAAATGTTTTTGGGGGGGTTTAAATTTATGGTAAGGATAAAAAAAATAATTATTAAAATATTAAATTTAAAACTCCCAAAAAACGTTTGTTCCATTAATAAAAAGTACGAACTTTTTGATTTGGGCTTTTATATAGCGCAAATAAGAAACTAGAGAAAAAGGTTGAGGGAGAGCAAAAAATATTCAAATTTATCGCAACTTTTCCGCACTACTAGAATTTTTTTTAAAATGGACACTCTAGTGTCCATTCATCAATTTCATCGTATCATCACTCATCCTCATCTTCGCTTAGCCAAAAGCGACAGAAATGAGAAGTAAAATAAACCAAACAAAAGAGAAAATCTCAAATAAACAAGCAAAACCTCTTCGGTTTGAAATCTGTCTTAAAAGTACACGGTGGTCCATGTGTGTGGGAACACCTGTCTGACAAATAAGGATGGAAGAAACAGGAACCAAATCTTCCTGAACACGACATGGAAAAATGGGAGCGTTGATATAATACAGCAACATGGCGGCCAGTTTGACATGTGCATCTTAGTGACAATTTCTGTTTTTATGTGACATAGGTATTGAACAGGGTAAAAATTTCACGAGAAGCACAACACGTTGTCACCGTTTTCAGTCTCCGAGCAGTTATCTGCCCTTCTAGGAAAAGATTACTAGGATTAGTAATTACCACACAACTTTCCAGCACTCTTAACGACTAGATTTTCTCCACCGAAATTACTACTTTCATTTAAGTGTGGTTTCCGAAATGAACGGGAAAATATATTTATATGATTCAAGACGGGATCCTCAGTATATTTATTACTATTATTATCATCATATTTCTGCCAGTGGATTGTTACCTTAATACTTAAAATAATATAAATACAATTATTTTCATCCCAGATTGTCAACGATTATATAAAAATTATTTCATAGTGTATAATCTATGTACCCCAAAGGTGACATCACAAATGATGAAAAAGAATAGGTGACTAGGAATACAAGAATGCTTAAACAGAAAAGCTATGCATTACATTAAATTGTGTAGCCAATATTCTGCATTATAAATAATGAGTGCAAAAATAACACACCGTAACTGCTACAAAATCTTATCACCACCTAAAGTATGAACACACGAACTTTGAACAATTCTTTTGTTTCTAGGTATAAGTCTAAAAAATAAGGCATATTCAAGAAGAAGGAAAGATATAAATTTCCAACTCTCTAAAACAGCACATAATGAGTAAGCTGAAGCACAGGGAAAATACACTAATTAGCGAAAGGAGAGAATTTTAAGAAAAAGGCCAAGAAATAGGCCTCAATCAGCGAAAGGAGCGAATTTTAAGAAAAAGGCCAGGAAATAGGCCCCAATCAGCGAAATGAGCGAATTTTACGAAAGAGGCCAGTAAATAGGCCCCAATCAGCGAAAGGAGCGAATTTTAAGAAAAAGGCCAGTAAATAGGCCTCAATCAGCGAAAGGAGCGAATTTTAAGAAAAAGGAGAGTAAATAGGCCTCAATCAGCGAAAGGAGCGAATTTTAAGAAAAAGACCAGTAAATAGGCCCCAATCAGCAAAAGGAGCGAATTTTAAGAAAAAGGCCAGTAAATAGGCCCCAATCAGCGAGAGGAGCGAATTTTAAGAAAAGGACCAGGAAATAGGCCTCAATCAGCGAAAGGAGCGAATTTTAATAAAAAGGCCAGTAAATAGGCCCCAATCAGCGAAAGGAGCGAATTTTAAGAAAAAAGGCCAGTAAATAGGCCCCAATCAGCGAAATGAGCGAATTTTACGAAAAAGGCCAGTAAATAGGCCCCAATCAGCGAAAGGAGCGAATTTTAAGAAAAAGGCCAGTAAATAGGCCTCAATCAGCGAAAGGAGCGAATTTTAAGAAAAAGGAGAGTAATTAGGCCTCAATCACCGAAAGGAGCGAATTTTAAGAAAAAGGCCAGAAAATAGGCCCCAATCATCGAAAGGAGCGAATTTTAAGAAAAAGGCCAGTAAATAGGCCCCAATCAGCGAGAGGAGCGAATTTTAAGACAAGGACCAGGAAATAGGCCTCAATCAGCGAAAGGAGCGAATTTTAAGAAAAAGGCCAGTAAATAGGCCCCAATCAGCGAAAGGAGCGAATTTTAAGAAAAAAGGCCAGTAAATAGGCCTCAATCAGCGAAAGGAGCGAATTTTAAGAAAAGGGCCAGTAAATAGGCCCCAATCAGCGAAATGAGCGAATTTTACGAAAAAGGCCAGTAAATAGGCCCCAATCAGCAAAAGGAGCGAATTTTAAGAAAAAGGCCAAGAAATGGGCCTCAATCAGCGAAAGAAGCGAATTTTAAGAAAATAGGCCCCAATCATCGAAAGGAGCGAATTTTAAGAAAAAGGCCAGTAAATAGGCCCCAATCAGCGAGAGGAGCGAATTTTAAGACAAAGGCCAGTAAATAGGCCCCAATCAGCGAGAGGAGCGAATTTTAAGACAAAGGCCAGTAAATAGGCCCCAATCAGCGAAAGGAGCGAATTTTAAGAAAAAGGCCAGGAAATAGGCCCCAATCAGCGAAAGAAGCGAATTTTAAGAAAAAGGCCAGGAAATAGGCCCCAATCAGCGAAAGGAGCGAATTTTAAGAAAAAGACCAGGAAATAGGCCTCAATCAGCGAAAGTAGCGAATTTTAAGAAAAAGGCCAGGAAATGGGCCCCAATCAGCGAAGGGAGCGAATTTTACGAAAAAGGCCAGTAAATAGGCCCCAATCAGCGAAAGGAGCGAATTTTAAGAAAAAGGCCAGGAAATAGGCCTCAATCAGCGAAAGGAGCGAATTTTAAGAAAAAGGCCAGTAAATAGGCCCCAATCAGCGAAAGGAGCGAATTTTAAGAAAAAGACCAGGAAATAGGCCCCAATCAGCGAAAGGAACGAATTTTAAGAAAAATACCTGGAAATAGGCCCCAATCAGCGAAAGGAGCGAATTTTAAGAAAAAGGCCAGTAAATAGGCCTCAATCAGCGAAAGGAGCGAATTTTAAGAAAAAGGCCAGTAAATAGGCCCCAATCAGCGAAAGGAGCGAATTTTAAGAAAAAGGCCAGGATATATGCCCCAATCAGCGAAAGGAGCGAATTTTAAGAAAAAGGCCAGGAAATAGGCCCCAATCAGCGAAGGGAGCGAATTTTACGAAAAAGGCCAGTAAATAGGCCCCAATCAGCGAAAGGAGCGAATTTTAAGAAAAAGGCCAGGAAATAGGCCTCAATCAGCGAAAGGAGCGAATTTTAAGAAAAAGGCCAGTAAATAGGCCCCAATCAGCGAAAGGAGCGAATTTTAAGAAAAAGACCAGGAAATAGGCCCCAATCAGCGAAAGGAACGAATTTTAAGAAAAAGACCTGCAAATAGGCCCCAATCAGCGAAAGGAGCGAATTTTAAGAAAAAGGCCAGTAAATAGGCCTCAATCAGCGAAAGGAGCGAATTTTAAGAAAAAGGCCAGTAAATAGGCCCCAATCAGCGAAAGGAGCGAATTTTAAGAAAAAGGCCAGGATATATGCCCCAATCAGCGAAAGCAGCGAATTTTAAGAAGAAGGCCAAGAAATAGGCCTCAATCAGCGAAAGGAGCGAATTTTAAGAAGATGGCCGCCAGTAAAAAGGCCTCAATCAGCGAAAGGAGCGAATTTTGAGAAAAAGCCCAGGAAATGGGCCCGAATCAGCGAAAGGAGCGAATTTTAAGAAAAAGACCAAGAAATAGGCCTCAATCAGCGAAAGGAGAGAATTTTAAGAAAAAGAACAAGAAATAGGCCTCAATCAGCGAAAGGAGCGAATTTTAAGAAAGGTCAGGAAATGTGCCTCAATCAGCGAAAGGAGCGAATTTTAAGAAAAAGGCCAGGAAATGGGTCCCAATCAGCGAAAGAAACGAATTTTAAGAAGAAGGCCAAGAATTAGACCTCAATCAGCGAAAGGAGCGAATTTTAAGAAAAAGGCCAGTAAATAGGCCCCAATCAGCGAATGGAGCGAATTTTAAGAAAGGTCAGGAAATGTGCCTCAATCAGCGAAATGAGCGAATTTTAAGAAAAAGGCCAGTAAATAGGCCTCAATCAGCGAAAGAAGCGAATTTTAAGAAAAAGGCCAGGAAATGGGCCTCAATCAGCGAAAGGAGCGAATTTTAAGAAAACGGCCAGAAAATAGGCCCTAATCAGCGAAAGGAGCGAATTTTAAGAAGATGGCCAAGAAATAGACCTCAATCAGCGAAAGGAGCGAATTTTAAGAAAAAGGCCAGTAAATAGGCCCCAATCAGCGAAAGGAACGAATTTTAAGAAAAAGACCTGGAAATAGGCCCCAATCAGCGAAAGGAGCGAATTTTAAGAAAATGGCCAGTAAATAGGCCTCAATCAGCGAAAGGAGCGAATTTTAAGAAAAAGGCCAGTAAATAGGCCCCAATCAGCGAAAGGAGCGAATTTTAAGAAAAAGGCCAGGATATATGATCCAATCAGCGAAAGCAGCGAATTTTAAGAAGAAGGCCAAGAAATAGGCCTCAATCAGCGAAAGGAGCTAATTTTAAGAAGATGGCCGCCAGTAAAAAGGCCTCAATCAGCGAAAGGAGCGAATTTTGAGAAAAAGGCCAGGAAATGGGCCCGAATCAGCGAAAGGAGCGAATTTTAAGAAAAAGACCAAGAAATAGGCCTCAATCAGCGAAAGGAGAGAATTTTAAGAAAAAGAACAAGAAATAGGCCTCAATCAGCGAAAGGAGCGAATTTTAAGAAAGGTCAGGAAATGTGCCTCAATCAGCGAAAGGAGCGAATTTTAAGAAAAAGGCCAGGAAATGGGTCCCAATCAGCGAAAGACACGAATTTTAAGAAGAAGGCCAAGAATTAGACCTCAATCAGCGAAAGGAGCGAATTTTAAGAAAAAGGCCAGTAAATAGGCCCCAATCAGCGAATGGAGCGAATTTTAAGAAAGGTCAGGAAATGTGCCTCAATCAGCGAAAGGAGCGAATTTTAAGAAAAAGGCCAGGAAATGGGTCCCAATCAGCGAAAGAAACGAATTTTAAGAAGAAGGCCAAGAATTAGACCTCAATCAGCGAAAGGAGCGAATTTTAAGAAAAAGACCAGGAAATGGGCCTCAATCAGCGAAAGGAGCGAATTTTAAGAAAACGGCCAGAAAATAGGCCCTAATCAGCGAAAGGAGCGAATTTTAAGAAGATGGCCAAGAAATAGACCCCAATCAGCGAAAGGAACGAATTTTAAGAAAAAGGCCAGTAAATAGGCCTCAATCAGCGAAAGGAGCGAATTTTAAGAAAAAGACCAAGAAATAGGCCTCAATCAGCGAAAGGAGAGAATTTTAAGAAAAAGAACAAGAAATAGGCCTCAATCAGCGAAAGGAGCGAATTTTAAGAAAGGTCAGGAAATGTGCCTCAATCAGCGAAAGGAGCGAATTTTAAGAAAAAGGCCAGGAAATGGGTCCCAATCAGCGAAAGAAACGAATTTTAAGAAGAAGGCCAAGAATTAGACCACAATCAGCGAAAGGAGCGAATTTTAAGAAAAAGGCCAGTAAATAGGCCTCAATCAGCGAATGGAGCGAATTTTAAGAAAGGTCAGGAAATGTGCCTCAATCAGCGAAAGGAGCGAATTTTAAGAAAAAGGCCAGGAAATGGGTCCCAATCAGCGAAAGAAACGAATTTTAAGAAGAAGGCCAAGAATTAGACCTCAATCAGCGAAAGGAGCGAATTTTAAGAAAAAGGCCAGTAAATAGGCCCCAATCAGCGAATGGAGCGAATTTTAAGAAAGGTCAGGAAATGTGCCTCAATCAGCGAAATGAGCGAATTTTAAGAAAAAGGCCAGTAAATAGGCCTCAATCAGCGAAAGAAGCGAATTTTAAGAAAAAGGCCAGGAAATGGGCCTCAATCAGCGAAAGGAGCGAATTTTAAGAAAACGGCCAGAAAATAGGCCCTAATCAGCGAAAGAAGCGAATTTTAAGAAAAAGGCCAGTAAATAGACCTCAATCAGCGAAAGGAGCGAATTTTAAGAAAAAGGCCAGTAAATAGGCCCCAATCAGCGAGAGGAGCGAATTTTAAGACAAAGGCCAGTAAATAGGCCCCAATCAGCGAGAGGAGCGAATTTTAAGACAAAGGCCAGTAAATAGGCCCCAATCAGCGAAAGGAGCGAATTTTAAGAAAAAGGCCAGGAAATAGGCCCCAATCAGCGAAAGAAGCGAATTTTAAGAAAAAGGCCAGGAAATAGGCCCCAATCAGCGAAAGGAGCGAATTTTAAGAAAAAGGCCAGGATATATGCCCCAATCAGCGAAAGCAGCGAATTTTAAGAAGAAGGCCAAGAAATAGGCCTCAATCAGCGAAAGGAGCGAATTTTAAGAAGATGGCCGCCAGTAAAAAGGCCTCAATCAGCGAAAGGAGCGAATTTTGAGAAAAAGCCCAGGAAATGGGCCCGAATCAGCGAAAGGAGCGAATTTTAAGAAAAAGACCAAGAAATAGGCCTCAATCAGCGAAAGGAGAGAATTTTAAGAAAAAGAACAAGAAATAGGCCTCAATCAGCGAAAGGAGCGAATTTTAAGAAAGGTCAGGAAATGTGCCTCAATCAGCGAAAGGAGCGAATTTTAAGAAAAAGGCCAGGAAATGGGTCCCAATCAGCGAAAGAAACGAATTTTAAGAAGAAGGCCAAGAATTAGACCTCAATCAGCGAAAGGAGCGAATTTTAAGAAAAAGGCCAGTAAATAGGCCCCAATCAGCGAATGGAGCGAATTTTAAGAAAGGTCAGGAAATGTGCCTCAATCAGCGAAATGAGCGAATTTTAAGAAAAAGGCCAGTAAATAGGCCTCAATCAGCGAAAGAAGCGAATTTTAAGAAAAAGGCCAGGAAATGGGCCCCAATCAGCGAAGGGAGCGAATTTTACGAAAAAGGCCAGTAAGTAGGCCCCAATCAGCGAAAGGAGCGAATTTTAAGAAAAAGGCCAGGAAATAGGCCTCAATCAGCGAAAGGAGCGAATTTTAAGAAAAAGGCCAGTAAATAGGCCCCAATCAGCGAAAGGAGCGAATTTTAAGAAAAAGACCAGGAAATAGGCCCCAATCAGCGAAAGGAACGAATTTTAAGAAAAATACCTGGAAATAGGCCCCAATCAGCGAAAGGAGCGAATTTTAAGAAAAAGGCCAGTAAATAGGCCTCAATCAGCGAATGGAGCGAATTTTAAGAAAAAGGCCAGTAAATAGGCCCCAATCAGCGAAAGGAGCGAATTTTAAGAAAAAGGCCAGGATATATGCCCCAATCAGCGAAAGGAGCGAATTTTAAGAAAAAGGCCAGGAAATAGGCCCCAATCAGCGAAGGGAGCGAATTTTACGAAAAAGGCCAGTAAATAGGCCCCAATCAGCGAAAGGAGCGAATTTTAAGAAAAAGGCCAGGAAATAGGCCTCAATCAGCGAAAGGAGCGAATTTTAAGAAAAAGGCCAGTAAATAGGCCCCAATCAGCGAAAGGAGCGAATTTTAAGAAAAAGACCAGGAAATAGGCCCCAATCAGCGAAAGGAACGAATTTTAAGAAAAAGACCTGCAAATAGGCCCCAATCAGCGAAAGGAGCGAATTTTAAGAAAAAGGCCAGTAAATAGGCCTCAATCAGCGAAAGGAGCGAATTTTAAGAAAAAGGCCAGTAAATAGGCCCCAATCAGCGAAAGGAGCGAATTTTAAGAAAAAGGCCAGGATATATGCCCCAATCAGCGAAAGCAGCGAATTTTAAGAAGAAGGCCAAGAAATAGGCCTCAATCAGCGAATAGAGCGAATTTTAAGAAGATGGCCGCCAGTAAAAAGGCCTCAATCAGCGAAAGGAGCGAATTTGGAGAAAAAGCCCAGGAAATGGGCCCGAATCAGCGAAAGGAGCGAATTTTAAGAAAAAGACCAAGAAATAGGCCTCAATCAGCGAAAGGAGAAAATTTTAAGAAAAAGAACAAGAAATAGGCCTCAATCAGCGAAAGGAGCGAATTTTAAGAAAGGTCAGGAAATGTGCCTCAATCAGCGAAAGGAGCGAATTTTAAGAAAAAGGCCAGGAAATGGGTCCCAATCAGCGAAAGAAACGAATTTTAAGAAGAAGGCCAAGAATTAGACCTCAATCAGCGAAAGGAGCGAATTTTAAGAAAAAGGCCAGTAAATAGGCCCCAATCAGCGAATGGAGCGAATTTTAAGAAAGGTCAGGAAATGTGCCTCAATCAGCGAAATGAGCGAATTTTAAGAAAAAGGCCAGTAAATAGGCCTCAATCAGCGAAAGAAGCGAATTTTAAGAAAAAGGCCAGGAAATGGGCCTCAATCAGCGAAAGGAACGAATTTTAAGAAAACGGCCAGAAAATAGGCCCTAATCAGCGAAAGGAGCGAATTTTAAGAAGATGGCCAAGAAATAGACCTCAATCAGCGAAAGGAGCGAATTTTAAGAAAAAGGCCAGTAAATAGGCCCCAATCAGCGAAAGGAACGAATTTTAAGAAAAAGACCTGGAAATAGGCCCCAATCAGCGAAAGGAGCGAATTTTAAGAAAAAGGCCAGTAAATAGGCCTCAATCAGCGAAAGGAGCGAATTTTAAGAAAAAGGCCAGTAAATAGGCCCCAATCAGCGAAAGGAGCGAATTTTAAGAAAAAGGCCAGGATATATGCCCCAATCAGCGAAAGCAGCGAATTTTAAGAAGAAGGCCAAGAAATAGGCCTCAATCAGCGAAAGGAGCTAATTTTAAGAAGATGGCCGCCAGTAAAAAGGCCTCAATCAGCGAAAGGAGCGAATTTTGAGAAAAAGCCCAGGAAATGGGCCCGAATCAGCGAAAGGAGCGAATTTTAAGAAAAAGACCAAGAAATAGGCCTCAATCAGCGAAAGGAGAGAATTTTAAGAAAAAGAACAAGAAATAGGCCTCAATCAGCGAAAGGAGCGAATTTTAAGAAAGGTCAGGAAATGTGCCTCAATCAGCGAAAGGAGCGAATTTTGAGAAAAAGGCCAGGAAATGGGTCCCAATCAGCGAAAGACACGAATTTTAAGAAGAAGGCCAAGAATTAGACCTCAATCAGCGAAAGGAGCGAATTTTAAGAAAAAGGCCAGTAAATAGGCCCCAATCAGCGAATGGAGCGAATTTTAAGAAAGGTCAGGAAATGTGCCTCAATCAGCGAAAGGAGCGAATTTTAAGAAAAAGGCCAGGAAATGGGTCCCAATCAGCGAAAGAAACGAATTTTAAGAAGAAGGCCAAGAATTAGACCTCAATCAGCGAAAGGAGCGAATTTTAAGAAAAAGGCCAGGAAATGGGCCTCAATCAGCGAAAGGAGCGAATTTTAAGAAAACGGCCAGAAAATAGGCCCTAATCAGCGAAAGGAGCGAATTTTAAGAAGATGGCCAAGAAATAGACCCCAATCAGCGAAAGGAACGAATTTTAAGAAAAAGGCCAGTAAATAGGCCTCAATCAGCGAAAGGAGCGAATTTTAAGAAAAAGACCAAGAAATAGGCCTCAATCAGCGAAAGGAGAGAATTTTAAGAAAAAGAACAAGAAATAGGCCTCAATCAGCGAAAGGAGCGAATTTTAAGAAAGGTCAGGAAATGTGCCTCAATCAGCGAAAGGAGCGAATTTTAAGAAAAAGGCCAGGAAATGGGTCCCAATCAGCGAAAGAAACGAATTTTAAGAAGAAGGCCAAGAATTAGACCTCAATCAGCGAAAGGAGCGAATTTTAAGAAAAAGGCCAGTAAATAGGCCTCAATCAGCGAATGGAGCGAATTTTAAGAAAGGTCAGGAAATGTGCCTCAATCAGCGAAAGGAGCGAATTTTAAGAAAAAGGCCAGGAAATGGGTCCCAATCAGCGAAAGAAACGAATTTTAAGAAGAAGGCCAAGAATTAGACCTCAATCAGCGAAAGGAGCGAATTTTAAGAAAAAGGCCAGTAAATAGGCCCCAATCAGCGAATGGAGCGAATTTTAAGAAAGGTCAGGAAATGTGCCTCAATCAGCGAAATGAGCGAATTTTAAGAAAAAGGCCAGTAAATAGGCCTCAATCAGCGAAAGAAGCGAATTTTAAGAAAAAGGCCAGGAAATGGGCCTCAATCAGCGAAAGGAGCGAATTTTAAGAAAACGGCCAGAAAATAGGCCCTAATCAGCGAAAGAAGCGAATTTTAAGAAAAAGGCCAGTAAATAGACCTCAATCAGCGAAAGGAGCGAATTTTAAGAAAAAGGCCAGTAGATAGGCCTCAATCAGCGAAAGGAGCGAATTTTAAGAAAAAGGGCAGAAAATAGGCCCTAATCAGGGAAAGGAGCGAATTTTAAGAAAAAGGCCAGTAAATAGGCCCCAATCAGCGAAATGAGCGAATTTTAAGAAAAAGACCAGGAAATAGGGCTCAATCAGCGAGAGGAGCGAATTTTAAGAAAAAGACCAGGAAATAGGCCTCAATAAGCGAAAGGAGCGAATTTTAAGAAAAAGGCCAAGAAATAGGCCCCAATCAGCGAAAGAAGCGAATTTTAAGAAAAAGACCGGGAAATAGGCCTCAATCAGCGAAAGGAGCGAATTTTACGAAAAAGGCCAGTAAATAGGCCCCAATCAGCGAAATGAGCGAATTTTAAGAAAAAGACCAGTAAATAGGCCTCAATCAGCGAAAGAAGCGAATTTTAAGAAAAAGGCCAGGAAATGGGCCTCAATCAGCGAAAGGAGCGAATTTTAAGAAAGAGACCGGGAAATAGGCCTCAATCAGCGAAAGGAGCGAATTTTACGAAAAAGGCCAGTAAATAGGCCCCAATCAGCGAAATGAGCGAATTTTAAGGAAAAGGCCAGTAAATAGGCCTCAATCAGCGAGAGAAGCGAATTTTAAGAAAAAGGCCAGGAAATGGGCCTCAATCAGCGAAAGGAGCGAATTTTAAGAAGATGGCCAAGAAATAGACCTCAATCAGCGAAAGGAGCGAATTTTAAGAAAAAGGCCAGTAAATAGGCCTCAATCAGCGAAAGGAGCGAATTTTAAGAAAAAGGGCAGAAAATAGGCCCTAATCAGCGAAAGGAGCGAATTTTAAGAAAAAGGCCAGTAAATAGGCCCCAATCAGCGAAATGAGCGAATTTTAAGAAAAAGACCAGGAAATAGGCCTCAATCAGCGAAAGGAGCGAATTTTAAGAAAAAGGCCAAGAAATAGGCCCCAATCAGCGAAAGAAGCGAATTTTAAGAAAAAGACCGGGAAATAGGCCTCAATCAGCGAAAGGAGCGAATTTTACGAAAAAGGCCAGTAAATAGGCCCCAATCAGCGAAAGGAGCGAATTTTAAGAAAAAGACCAGGAAATAGACCTCAATCAGCGAGAGGAGAGAATTTTAAGAAAAAGACCAGGAAATAGGCCTCAATAAGCGAAAGGAGCGAATTTTAAGAAAAAGGCCAAGAAATGCCCAATCAGCGAAAGAAGCGAATTTTAAGAAAAAGACCAGGAAATAGGCCCCAATCAGCGAGAGGAGCGAATTTTCAGAAGATGGCCAGTAAATAGGCGTCAATCAGCGAAAGGACCGATCGAACAAATTGACCAGAATTACCATGTCCATTCCAGAGAGCGAATGTTAGATGAGAAGTTTTGCCTCGAAAGATCGATTCTGCATTATGTAAGATGGAAGATGCTGCTTACTAAATTAAAACTCTTGGAAAGGAACGCCAGGCGGATCATACTATCTGTGGTATGTATAGTATACATACATATTAGAGTTTTGGAGGTATATGAATGCAATATTTAATTCAAAATCTGGTACGATGTTAAATTGGTATGTATTTTCAAACGTAATAAAAAAAAGTCCAATTGTGTACATGTAAAATTATTGGAAAAACTTAATAATTTTATCTGATCAGCGAAATGATTGAATTTTATCTCATGTTCTTGCAGATTCATCTTGATATCCTTTACTTAAAATTCTGCCTTGTATTCTACTATACGGTTTTGGAACACAAATCACTTTGTGTAGATTCTTTCGAGACAAATTATGTTTTTTATTTTATTCCGTGTGATTTGCTCTTTTTGTGTAAATTTATTTTATTGAGTATTGACATCATCCTTCTTCTCGACTTTTTAAATGAGATACGCAATGTATTAGTTACATTGGATACCATCTATTGAACAATAATTGTACTACTAGGTTAGAGAGAGTAATAAATAATTGGTTAGCGTAGAATCAATTATGACTCAACTACATAAATCAAATATAAAAAAAATTAAGACCACATAGTATATATGAACTGTACATATGTCATTCCCACTTCAAGTTATTTGAGAGTTATATATTTTTTAGTGGCGATGCTTAAACATATGTACCAGAAACATTTTTAAAGAAAATGTAGTAGTTGTACTTGTGATAGGATAAGGACCACTTACAAGTGTAGAAAGGAAGAGCCTCTCCCAAGCAGATTTGCTTACACTTAAAACAAGCTCAACATGAGCATATGAGCTTTTTGCTCAAGTGTGGAACCCCCTCTAATCCAAGATTTTTGTAAAAATGCCCTCGGGAATTTCTCAGAAAGGAAGAGCCTCTCCCAAGCAGATTTGTTTACACTTAAAACTAGCTCAACATGAGCATATGAGCTTTTTGCTCAAGTGTGGAACCCCCTCTAATCCAAGATTTTTGTAAAAATGCCCTCTCAGAAAGGAAGAGCCTCTCAGATTGATTTGCTCATACTTACAAAAGTTGCATCAGCCAAATTTTTGTCCATAAACTTGTCAAAATTGGCCATACCAGAAATTAAGCCAATACACACGCACATACACACCTATATACACACATATTTACTTCCAATTTAAGTTCAATCCAATATTAAAACAATGTAATATGCAGAGACCCTCTAGAATTGCTCCGTGACTCTCTCATTTCTCACATCATAAACATATGATTTTTCTCCTATGAGAATAACACTACATATGGTGTCATCAGGCAATGCCTCATGAAATTCACAGATAATTTTAATATTTGTTCTGTCATTCACCACAACCTGTTTCCTTTTTGAAGCATTGATTACAAACATGGGTCTCTGTACTTTGAATTCATCTGGTGTGTAATACATGTCAGTGTTGCCAGTAGTGACCCTTTTGAAGGATGTAAATGCCTCATATAATTTGAGGAAATCATCCTTGGACATGTCTAAATTATAATTTTCTCTAGGAAAGACCTCATTTCTGCCATTTTTAAGATATATGTTCTTGATGTTGCAGTTATCAAATTTGCTTGAATTTTTTTCCTGATTGTTGTGTCTCCCAGTCTGAAACAATACCACCACAAAATCAGGCATGTCATATTGTATGCTGGAGAATGAATTTGTAGCATCAAACTCATAATAAGAACCAGTTGCGGGCTTCTGTACACATTGATATGTATAAAATTGCAGAGGAACCTGTGGATTTTTTATTATATCAGCTTTGTATTTAAGAGCATAACTGGCTTCATACTCAACAACAGGGATTCTTAACTCCATAGTCTGAATAATGCATTTGCCCTCATCAGGTAGGGTATTAGGCAGAGCTTCTCCTGTAGGGTTTATTGCACTGTACCTCATCAAAGCATTATTATCATTTGCGGCTCTTCTAAATGTAATTCTTAACCCACCCTTCCACATAATTTCTTTGTAATCTGAGAAGAATCCTGGCAACAGGCGCATCGGGAACAGCACAGTGTGGTTCTTAGATATAATTTTATCACCAGACTCAAATCCCCCGATTTTGTAGTATGAAGCCTCGGTTTTGGATAATTTTAATGTGGCCAAAGCTGTGGAGGTAATTCCGGGATAATCCACTCTGTTTATAACAACGCCATGCTTTCTGATCTCAATTTCAGAGAATAGATGCGGCACAAAATTGTCCACCAATCTTATATTTGAATTTGCCGGATAATCTGTTCCATCGAGCTTTACAACATCAAATTTGATGTATAGATCTGCTCTGTGAGGGTGTATAAATCCATCCCCTACATCAAGATCAACCTCAATTTCTGTGTTGGGTTGATTTAAATTTGCAAATGTCCTCCTGTTTGGGGGGAATGATTGTAGCTCATAACTCTCAATATTTTCCATTTTCTTCTTGTATGTATTTTTATTTAAATATTAATCTCTATGATTGCAGTTGTTGTGGCTCCAGCAAAATCAACTAATTCTTCTTTTTCATTAGTGACCATCAATTCAATATAATCTATTCTGTTGTGACACACAGGAAAATATAATGTTGGGGATGGATTGTAGATGATGGGCTCCATAAATTCAGAATTAGGCTTGAATGTTGCAATGATCCCAGTTTGTTTGTGAGTGCCTATGCCATTTGATTTGGTGATCATACCCTCTGCCACATTACAGTGAATATTCAGAGTTTCTATGGCTAAGAATTTAGGTATATTCATAGCAGTGTGTTTGATGCCTGCTTCAAGTTTTGTGTTGTTCTCAAAGCCTAACAGCTCTCCTATAGTACCCAGATCCACTGTTTCTGTGGCAGATACAATCTCTACTCTGTGAGTGACAGAATTTTGACTTAACACTACACCTCTGGGTAATTGAGCATTTAGAGTGGATAGATTATATTGCCCTGGAGTGATGACAATTTTTTCATCACCAACTGCAATTGTGTTGTTGTGGTGTGTAATATTAGGGATCAAGTACATGCCATAAAATGCTCTGAGAGCTATTGTTTTGGGATAAACTATGTCATCATGCAATTTGAGTTTCAATATTGAATTTTGGCTGGTGAGATGAAATACCCCCATGATGTTTCAGATACCACAAGGCCATTTGAAAATCTTCAATTGATGGTTTATTTATTTGAGACATATATCTAAGAACTGATAAACACAAATGTCCACAATTAACATCTTTGAAATTTTGAACACGGGCATTATTGTAATAAAGATTAGCTGAATTTAGATATTTTATTAAATTTTCAGGTGGAACACCTCCAAATGAATCAAACACAAATGCCTCATCTTTTAAATATTTAAGATAACAAATCCAGTGAGTGCCCTGATTTTTGTACTCATCCAAATTAACAATGCCACACTCTTTGTTGAGTGGTTGTTCTGGTAAAGAATCAGACATGTACACACCTCTAAAATGTTTGATGCCCAGTGGCTTGATTAAAGCTTCAATATCTTGGTTTGTAAGCGGCTCTTGTTTTTTTTAAACTTATTCATGGCTCTCTTAACACCTTTGCCTTGTTTCTCCATGGCCAGGTTATGGCGCCTCTGCTCATCTAATTCTGCCCTATTTTTCTTGGCATCTATTACTGTTTTTGCTATTGCAGCTGATCCCCCAGCCAAGCTCCCAACAGCCCCGAGAGCAGCTAAGATGGCAGGGATAGTAAATATAAATCCCCCTACATGTGATTTTTTTCTTGATTGCTGTAATTTTTTTTAATTGGGGGGTGCTAAGCAACAATTTCATACCATGCCCTTTTGCAATACAAGAATTTTTTTTCTTGCGCTGCTTTTTGGTTAAAAGACTGTCAATAGTTTTAAGAGATTTGAGACCTGCATAAGGTATTTGATACATAACACCCTTGGCCTTCATTGTAGGTTTATTATATACATATTCACAACCCCCACCCCAGTTTTTGTTTGGTGCTCATAGCTATGGTGGTTCCCAATGCTGCTATTTTTTCACTCAAAGAAGCATCTTTGCTTACAAATCTGCCAAATGCGGCCTCTTCTAATTTCTTATCTGCAACATGTCTCTTGTCAAGATCAGAATGTGTGTTGTATGCAATATCATGGTCTCTACAAGCAGCATCTAGGGGATTAACACCAGGATCCCCTCTGTTTAATCTATGGTCCAATTTTGTGCCTGGACCACAACACTGATAGCCTGGAATATGTAGTTCAAATGGCAGCTTGTTTATAATGTCATTAACAAGGCCCCGACCCTCAGAAATATTCCAAAATTTGGGGGGTAGAGTATTAATAATTTTTATGAGATATCCAATCCCCTTAGTGTCATTCACTATAAAATTAGACAATTTGGTGCTTATCATGTCCATAATTCCAACCTTTTCATTGTAAAAATTGTGGTTCCCAGCATTTTCCTCCCCAGCTATGACCAGCAACCTATCTACAAGTTTCCTGACATCATCAACCCAGACAAATTCTTTAGGCAGGTTGTTGTATTGTTTGATTCCACTACCTGTCTTGATCTGTGACCATATGGGCTTGATTAAATTATTGTATTTTGCCCCACTGCTAGACTTGACTCTTTTTTGTGTGGGATCATTGTTCTGGTATAGAGCATCTGATTTTATTAATATTTCTTTGTAATCCTCATAATCTTGATCTGTATAGCTGCCAGGCCTTTTCCTAGTCATCAGTTCCCACAATCCAGGTGTTCCGGTGTACTTAACAAAAGCACCTTTTTCTCCAAGTCGAGATTCTGAATATACAATTATATCATCCCCCATAAATGTTACTCTGAAATTGCCAATTCTATGTATGATGCTGCCATCAAGCTCTGTGTCAGCATATAAGCCAAAAACCTCATCTTTGTTGTCTTTAGGTGTGGTTAAATATTTTTGAGCAAGAAGACCCAATTCAATAGGATCCTGACTAGCCTCAATTCTTCTAGGAGCAATAGGACTAGGTGTATGAATACTTGAAAGTGGGGTGAATGGATAATCTAATATGTTCCTTGCAGCTACAGGTACAAGCTCAGTGAGCAAATTTTGATTTTGCTCTGTAACAGTTTTGATATTCTTACCTAAATTATTAATAGCATCAATTACAGGCTGTTCTGTTTGTTTGTGTTTTTCATAAATTCCCCGGTTCTCTGATTTCCATCCCTTAAATCTTTTTACAAGATAATCTCTTAACTTAAGATCATCAATGATTGGCCTTTTCATGTTTATTTATATATGTTTCAATGTCTAGAAAATTGTTGATTTTATTTCTGTATTTGCCAGTATTAGGTGTTCTTGTCATATCAATTGTGACAAAGCCATAACTGTCCTGGTTCCAGCACTTGCTGCAAAACTTGGAAAAATCATTGTAGCTCAAGTCCCCACCTACATATTCATCATGTATGTGTTTGAGGTTGGTATGGTCTTGATGAAACACACATATAAAATTGCTATTGTCTCGGATCAGCTGCTTGGGTATTTTTGAAAAAGTCTGTGCCAGGTAGAAACAATCAATGTTTTTGTGCCGGCCCTGTGTAAAGAAATTTCTAACCTTGTTTTGATTATCCAATATAATGTCATCAAACACAACAACAGAATTATCGAGACATTCATCAAGTGGCTTAACATCTGGTTCAAAAGTTGCAATATCCAATCCATCATATAGCTTCATCAGCTGTTGATATTTTAATTGTTCCAAGCTCTTAGAGAAGATATACAAGTGCCTGTTTTTCCAGTCTAACCAGTTGGGTGCCAATAAAAAATTATCAACCATTAGTGTAGTTTTACCACAAGCAGATGGCCCAACAATAAGACACCTAATATTATCAGGCAGCAAGTTGCCATTTCTCTTATTCTGCTGTTCAGGTTCTGGCAGCCTTTTTATAACATCCCAGGTGTTCATATTATTATTTTGTTTGCATCGATCCAGCTGTGTTCTGGGAGTCCTAGCCATTTGACAAGTAATTTGTTGCCTTTTCTGCGGATAATTTTTTCTATGAGATATGTGTCAGGCTGTTTAGTTTTGCTGAGCTCTTGTTCATAGAACCGGCCTTTGAGAATTTCTCCTCGGTGATCCTTTATTATATATGTGTTAAGGGTCCCAGGTTTAACTTGAACCACTGTAAATAATTCAGTGCTCCAGTTTCTTGTAAAGCCTCTCTTGAATAAGTGCTTATATTTGCTGATTCTTACTTGATCCCCCACCCTGTATTTGGCCTTTCTTGTTGTTGGCTGATATTTAGGATAATAAACAGTGCTGATCAATTTTTGCTCATCAGATGAAGTTACTTCAGAGGGTTTCATGTTGATTGTGGAATGGACCGAGTTGTTATATTTATGTAGAAGTTCTGGGAGAATATTAATCCATTTATAATTACCTTGAAGTGTAAATTGTTTATACATAAGATTTTTTAAGGTTCTGTTGAATCTCTCTACAATTGAGGCTTTGAGATTACTGTAACTCGAATAATGTTTTATTGCCTGGCTTTTAATAAATTGTTGAAACACTGAATTATAAAATTCTTTGCCATTATCTGTTTGCAAATAGCGCGGGGATCTTCCACTCTGATTGATGATTGTCCTGAGGGCTTCTGTAACACATTTTCCAGTCTTGGATTTGAGTGGCACAGCCCAGGCAAATTTTGAAAATGTGTCTATTACAGTGAGTAGATACTTGTAGCCCTTGTTGATTTTGTCTAAGTTTTTCAACTGTCCACTTGCCATTTCAATCAAGTCGCTTTGCCATAAATCATCTATGCCCTTTGTGACTACTGGGAGTCTCTTAAAATTATGTCGGGCCTGTCTGTGTAATTCATCAACAATAATTTGTCTAGACATAATATGTAAACAAGAATATTGCAACTATGGGGTGTTCAGCAGCTGATACTGCAGGATTTTCTAAATACAGTTTGTCTCCTATTTGTATATGAAATTCCAGAGAGCCATCATCTTCAACATAAGATGTTTCTAATGTATTGGGATCTGTAAAGTCCTCCAATTCTACACTGGTGATTTTCGCTTTGTTATCAGCATTTGTTATTGATAAGGTGGGGTAGTGGTGTGCCTGTGGTTGAAGCCAATATTTGATTTTGATTGGTCTCAATGTGCCCCCAACAAAAAATTGGTAATAAAATTGTGCAGGGGACAGCATATATATTTTACCACCTGGTGTAAATGGAGAATCATATTCTTTGTTGGGGATGCTGTACAATTCAAGAATTACTGAATGTTTTGGATTCTCAATTATGCCTGTTATTTCCTTTTCTGCTGTGAGCAATCTGCTTGTTACAGATTCAAGGTGCTCATTGATGGTCCTAACAACATCATCATGGCCTGGCTTTATTTTTATGTCCACAGCAAGTCTCTTGTATTGCTGCACAATTTCTTGAAGCTGGGTGGCAAAAACAGAGAGAGCATTTGCTTGATTGGATTCCATGGTCCCTAGCTGTTGCTTGATATTAGCTACAATTTGTTGCAAATTTTCAACAACTGCCAATTTTGAATTTTGAGCTGTAAGATCATGGACCTGTCTTCTGATATCCTCAAACAGGGCATGCAGTTCATTAATATGTTGATTGGTTGGAAGAGTGGCCACTGTCTGTGTGAGATGTTTGATCTCTGCCTGGATATTCTTGATATCTTCTGATTTCAATATCCTATTCACTGCTCTCTTAATATTTTCAAGTTCCTGTGATGTAGGCAAATTTGATACTGTATTTTGCAAAGATTCAAGTGCCAATTTTACAGTGTTTAATTCAGAAGCATCAGCCACATTTTGCATAGCATTTTGGAGCAGGGCTATATCTGCCTGAGAGGGTGTGGATTGTTGTAAAATTTCAAGTTTTGTTTGGATATCATCTATCAAGTGATGAAAATGAGACAGTTCAGATTCAGTGTTGAGGTTTTCAAGCTTTGTGATTTGTTGCTGGACACTAACAAGGGTATCTACAATCCCAGGCAATCGGGATTCAAGTACATTTGCCAAATCACTTTGCACTGCTGCTATTGTACCTTCAAGATGGGTTATGGAACTTTGAATTTTTCCAAAATCTTCATATGTTTCAAGTTGCAGCTTAATATTTGCAACACTCCGAGTTATTGCATTCAAAGCATCAGAAGATGGCAAATTGTTCATAAAATTTTCAAGTGTCTCAATTTTTTCTTTAACCTCGGCTATGGCATTGTTCAGAGGGTCCAGATTAGGTATTTGGAGTGACTGAATCTGTTCTTTTAGAGTGGAAATCACGAGATCAAAATCTTCTTGTGATTTTATGCTTTTGACAATTGTTTGGAGCTGTACCTGGACATTATTTATCTGCTCTTCCAATTGTTGTTTCAATTGCTCAGAATTGGTGGCTTGGGTCTTAAATTTGGCTTGAAGAGCTGCAACAGCTTCTTCCAAACTTTGAAAATTATCCAATGTCGCCAGGTCAGTATATTTCTGAAGCAATAATTTAAGTTCAGAATCAATTTTAAGAAGAGGGTCCATGCATTGTGATTGTAAATTTGTAATTTCTAATTGAAGACTGGCATTGAGTGTAGTTTGTAAAGCTTGTAAATCACTTCTTAATTTCTTGACTCTGACATCAAGCATCAGAATCTCATCACTGTGATCTTCATGTCTTGTATGGCCAAAAATATCATTAGGCATTTTGTTTAGTAGTTATTTATTATAGAGTATCTGATTCTTAATTCTATAAAAAAGGGTATAAGCTTATCATAAGATCCAGGGACCTCAATATATAAGCAGTCACCAGCAGAAACAGTATAAACAGTGCCAGAAACCATGTTTGAGTGCTTAATTCTATAAATATTTTTCCCTATTGAAATCTTGACATCACCCTCAGGAGTTGTAATAAATTGTAATTGCCCACCTACAGGTAATTGGTAATGATTTAAATTATTGTTAAATATGTACAATGTTTTGCCTGTTTCATCATCAATATCTGTAAGTATGCTGTTCAGATGAATAATTAACAAGCCACTCAGTTTAGATATCATATCAGAAGAGGGTTGTGGTGTTGGCAGCTCCATAATACCTTGTTTTTTAAACCCAAATAAGTTCATAGGCATGTTTATTTATCTCAAATCATGCTCTGTAATTGGGCATTGATTGCCATTTTTCAAATCACAATGACCCCATGGTAAAGTATGTATGCCACATGATAAAATGCATCTCTTATCATCATGTGGGTCCAGAGCCACTTTTCTTACAACATTTGAAGTCAATAAGTGATCCACACTCTGAATTCTGGATTCTGATGTTCTGATTAAATTCTGGGATTTGATGCAATTTTTATAATCTTCAAATTTAAGCTCTTTTTCCACAGCTACTTTGCCAATACCCTTGGCCTTTTTAGCAGCAACACCACTACATGTTTTAAAACTGTACATCTTGGCACTTAACCCAGCAAATTCCACAATAACATCACCAAGTGTCTCATCTTTTAACTTGCCGGGCACCTTTTTGTTGTGGTGTTGAATATTCAAATGGCTTGGCAATTCACTGGTATCAAAATATTGAAACAATTCAGGCTGTGACATATCTTGATAAACATCTTCTGTTTTAATATCAAGAATAAAACTATCCGTGTCCATGTACATCAATTTTATATTATCACCATAAAAAGGTTTGAACACATCATAATACAATATTAACATATGTAATTTGGCCAAATCCAATATTGCAGCCCCTACATGAATAGGTTTATCAAACTTAATCTTTGTTTTTTTCATGTTGAAAAGTGCCATATTTTCATCATAAATTCTTCTGTAATTAAAATTAGGCTTTGCAACCAATTTTTTGCTCAGGCTGGGGTCAGTAATTATTTTAACATCGGTATGTTTTCTGACATTTTCAATTGTTTTGCCATATACAGAATTTACCATCAATTTAAACAAGGCCTTATCAAATTGGCTCTTTGCAGATGTTCGAAGCTTTGTGTTTGTATCAATGTATGGTTTCAACCATCTTGAGTGCCTGAACCTTAAGACTTTGCCAAGTTTGGTCACTTGAACACCATGATGCATCAGGAACTGGAGGTTCTTGTAATATATGACATAGCCTTGTTTTGACTCCAGTGTCATCATGAGCTTCTTCTGTTTAGAGCCAGGTGAGCACTGAACCTCAGGAATTGGGGGCAGATCAGAAAATTTATTGTGTAAATCATTAGGAATTGTCAGATCAACCTCTAAGAATAGGCCATAGTCACTATCATCAAAGTCCTGAAGATCTTCAATATTAAAATCTTCGACCCATTCAAGCCCTGCATATGGCAGTTTTTGCATCATAGCGTGACCATAGAGGCTGTTGGCATATACATACACTATATAATTTGATGGCTGTGCTGGATCATAATCAGGCATATATTTGTTATTTGCTCTGGCATATCTCTGGGAACATTGCACCACCCCTCCTCTTATACATTGCTCCATAAACAGATACATATTTTGATCTGGGATCAAATCCAATTGCATTTTAGTGTTCAAAAACATTGAAGACCATGCTAGGCCCGGGGCACTGAAAAAATACACTGGGTCCAGTCCATAATTTTGCATAGAAGATTTTCTGAATGTCTGCATTATATCTGCTGAGATGGTCACATCAAGTTTCAAATATGCCATGTGATAATCACCAAATGTCCGGCATTTTAAATTGTTCCACACCAATTGGGCATGGTGATAATCTTCATCTGTGATTCCAGAACCTCTGATTTTGCTGTAAAACTCTTCTTGTGGAGGCAGGGAACACTCATCAAATTTAGAAAAATTTGTAACATAATCATAAGGATATACACCCTTCCGCCTAATTAATTTCAGATCCTGATTTGGAAACAATGCACGTGTGATTTTGAATTGATCATCAGATAATTGAGTGGCCAGTGTATCCAGGCTAGCAGATAAAAATCTGTAAGAATCAAGAAATCTTATGTGAATAGGAACACCATTAACTTTAATTGTTTTGCTAATAGATATATATTTTTCATCATTTTCAGCTAAAATATTTAAATTCTGCTTCTCAAACCCCTCGTACCTGATCAAATGATGAAAATCATAATTGGATGCTCCATGGCAAAATATGGGGATAAATTTTGGTCTCTTGATCTTAATATTACAGCTATTACACAGGGCCTGTTTATATCGACCATCTGTATGAGAATGGTGTTTCACCTTGATATTTGTATCTGAAAATTCAGAATCACATACCGGGCATTTTTCTGCATTGTTGAAATCCTCAATCTGATCCTCTGTTAAAGGCAACATGGGTTTTGATTTTAATAGGATGTTAGATGCTATGTCACGGCACTCATTTTCTATTCTATGTGCAAATATTTTGATGGCATCTGGCCCCATGTATGAATATTCTTTAGTAACAACACCATCCTGTACAACCACATAACAAAAGCTGGAAGGTTCATGTAGCTGGTATGGTGTAATTGAAGATTCTTCAGGATCTGGATTGCAGGATGCAAGAGATTTGAGGATTGATTCAAAATCACAGACAATATATGCTGGGTGTTCCAACAAGGCTTCAAACTTTTTGAATTTGCAATTCTCACTTGGATTGGGCATCACCATATGAACAGGTTTATGGTTCCCACAGTATTTCAGATGCTCAATTAATTTGTTTTTGGCAATTTCTGTATTCTCTTCAGGAACCCTCTTCACCGTTTTTCTACCATCAAGTACAGTTAAACATCTTCTGCACAACTTGAATATTCTATTGGTTTTGTCTAGTTGTGTTCTCACTAAAGCTTGAAGATTATGTATCAGAGTGTAATGATATTTACCATCCTCTTCAATTAAGAGCAAATCAATTGGAATAGCAGATTCATCATCAATTGTACTGATTCTGAGAGGTTCTATTGAGCAATTGCCAGTGGAGCAAATAAATACATTAATAGATAATTGTTTGCCATTGATATGACTGGCCCTTTTTTCAAATTTATCAATATTCTGAACAGTCATTGGATATTCTAAACCCTCCATTGCATCGTCAAAATCATGTTCATGTTGTTTGTAATAATTTATTCTTTCAGGATGCCTTACAACTGGAAACAAAGCAGCTAATATACACCACAAAAAGCATTTCTCATCATTATTTTTAATATTAACCACGGCTTTTATGTTTTTAATATTAGCAGGTAATGGCAGATATGTAGATCCTTGTAATGGGCTGAATTCAGAAATATTAACATATAACTTGTGTGAAGAGCCACATAGGCTCCATCCAGACTCTTTTGCCGCAAATTCAGAGTGTTCAATATTCAATTGATCTATCAACCTGCTTATTATTCTGTCCGAATTTGCATTTGAATATACTGGTACAGTTTCTGTTATGTGGGGCTGTGTAAATTTAGTGCCATTTGGTTTCTTATATTGTGCAAACAATTTGAGAGATAGCTTATAAGAGCCATTTTGTGCATTTAGAATTGCCTGCAGATCAGGATTTACACTGCTCAAAAAATTCTCAATACTGCATCTTGGCTCTGATACAAACCGATAATCTCTTAATTGACTATTAAAACTGCTATGGATGGGTTCATAGCGTGGCTGTTTTGCCGGTACAGCATTAACAGGTGCTTCATGCTTTCTTTTCAGACCAGATGTGGATGGTTGTGGGGGCAATGTTGATGACTGTGCAGAGCAAGTATCTTTATGTGTATATTTGAAGTATTGCATGTTATATTTTCTATTGCATTTGGGGCAAATTTTTGTGGGAGTTCTGTATTTGTCTGGGTTACAAATCTTTTGGTGTCTGGCCCAATTAGAGCTAAATATATTTTTATTGCATTGGTCACAATATTTTTGATTTGGCATTTTTGTTGTTGTTTATTATATACAATTTCCTGGGGTTCAATTCAAAACTTTATACTGGATAAAAATATCGGTTGGGTTCAGCACTGTGCTGTGTGTGTGTGTGTATGTATGTATGTGTGTGTGTGTGTGTTAATATTTTTGGCTTTGGTATTTATATAAAATTTCCTGGGTTTTAAATCTAATCTCTATGCTTAATCAGTTGGGTTCAGTACAGACAAAAAAACTGCATAGCTCTATGTCAATTAGTTCTTGAGATTTGTATTTAGGAACCACTTTGGGCTGTGTGGGGGTGGGGGTGGGTAGGTGTGGGTAGGGGTGCATCTTGGGTTAGTTTTAAGTGCTGTGTTCAAAATAAAAATATAATAGCTGGTAGCTGTATCCAAGCCCTATTATAATTTTTGTTTCTCTATTCTGTTACTAATTTTGATCCTAGGATAATTATATTTATGGGGGTGATTCTGCATAGCTGGAGTATTTTCTCCTGTGCGTACCTCCCGTTTCTCTGCTGGGTGTACATGCAATCAACACTGCACGCCATGCCCTGGCGCTCGCAGGAACTAATCCATCAAGGCAATTGCTGAAGGCAATAGAACAAATCAATATATTGATTCCCAGGCCGGTTGAGAACTGGGTCTTGAGAAGAAAGCAGCGGCCTTCAGAGGCACTGACCTAGCACAAATACCTGCACAAACATGCATGTCCCAGAAGGCACTGACCTAATGCCATGTGTATTGATTTTATATAACAACTTGGACAGATATAAGCCTGACTCTAAATATGAATAGATTACAACAAACAAGCTGTATGTAACAAATATCAGATTTTGTATAAAAAAATGCAAAATATCCCAGTTTCAATTCGATCCATTTATCTGAATCGAAGAAACCAACAATTCACATATTCCCATATCATTGTATGCTTGCCCTATTAGCACCTCTTTTGCTGTTGTGCTCAATTAATTTTCACTAATTGGCATTTTTCTTGAAGAGGCCTAATAGAACAAGATACGGCGGTATGAGAAATATGTGAATTAAAGATATTTTAGCAATATACGACGTCTTAAGAAAGGCATATTCGGCTCCAAAGTACTTTGTCTAATGCTTACTACCATTCCCTATTACTGGCAAAAAGAGTTAAAAATATTGACATATTGACTTGTTCCCAAGTGTTCACCGAGTTCAGACATTTGCACATAGATGGCCCTGTTGTTGTTGCTTATCAAATATATATATATTTTTGGAATATCTCTAAAACAAGCAAATTTTGTTTACTGTTTTCTACAATTGGCAACACTGACATGTATTACACACCAGATGAATTCAAAGTACAGAGACCCATGTTTGTAATCAATGCTTCAAAAAGGAAACAGGTTGTGGTGAATGACAGAACAAATATTAAAATTATCTGTGAATTTCATGAGGCATTGCCTGATGACACCATATGTAGTGTTATTCTCATAGGAGAAAAATCATATGTTTATGATGTGAGAAATGAGAGAGTCACGGAGCAATTCTAGAGGGTCTCTGCATATTACATTGTTTTAATATTGGATTGAACTTAAATTGGAAGTAAATATGTGTGTATATAGGTGTGTATGTGCGTGTGTATTGGCTTAATTTCTGGTATGGCCAATTTTGACAAGTTTATGGTGGCTGATGCAACTTTTGTAAGTATGAGCAAATCAATCTGAGAGGCTCTTCCTTTCTGAGAGGGCATTTTTACAAAAATCTTGGATTAGAGGGGGTTCCACACTTGAGCAAAAAGCTCATATGCTCATGTTGAGCTAGTTTTAAGTGTAAACAAATCTGCTTGGGAGAGGCTCTTCCTTTCTGAGAAATTCCCGAGGGCATTTTTACAAAAATCTTGGATTAGAGGGGGTTCCACACTTGAGCAAAAAGCTCATATGCTCATGTTGAGCTTGTTTTAAGTGTAAGCAAATCTGCTTGGGAGAGGCTCTTCCTTTCTACACTTGTAAGTGGTCCTTATCCTATCACAAGTACAACTACTAAATGTTATGACAGTTTTAAAATTAAGCACATCTGAAAGAGTAATAGAGGGAGGGGGGATATATTTTGCTCGTCATGAAACACTCAAACTAACGTTAGTACATAATTTGCATGATTCCCTTGCAGCGTAAGGTTTTTTCCATGTTTTACTCCCGAAAACGCGGGCGATTTAATAAAAGATGCGGTATTCGACATGTTTACCTCAAGGTCGTACGAATTTACTTGATGCCCTAAGGACTCTTCGGGGTTGTTTGGACAAAGCGGATCAGCTATTGCATCGATTCGAATAGCCTGTATTTGCCTATACTTAAGGATCTGGTAATGACTCGCCGATTGGTGGGGGGGGGGGGATGGGGCTAGACGAAACAGCTAATGAATGAAGTTCATCGAGGGTGCGCTTAAGTTCATCTTCGTCTTCATTGAGCATCTCCATTGAACACTCATTGCTTGGCAAATGGAAATAGAAATCCAAATTGGGGGGGGGGGGGAGTTGATGCCAAAGGAGAGAAAAAGAAAGGTTTAAAACCGGGAAGCCAAGCCTCCACTACTTAAATCGTTTACTTTACCATTATTGATTGAGCACTTTCTTCGGGACACATGAGAATAGGTCAGATGGTGTTTACTGTTTACTGAGCTAAACAAATAAGAGTGTAGGAGGAGAAGGGTAGGTGGCTGAGGGATGCTTCCTCTGCTTCCTGACGGCGGAACTGGCTGCTACTATCAACTATCCACAACTGATTCGTAACTACAATAAGGGTGGTGACAGGGCACCCTTCGATTAAATAGTACCCATTTCCACTGTACTTTGCAACCTCCGTTTCCTGTAAAATTCTTCTCTGCAAGTCGGAGCATTCCAAGAGACGCAGGAAACCGGATGTGAAGTACACCAGGAAGCAAACGTTTTGCACCCGTTTCCCCAGCCATCTACAATGTGTGTGTGCTCGAACCTTCACTGTAACAAATAGTTCTTTTCATCTTACGTACATCTAATGCATAAGTTACGCGTGTCATTTTTTTGAAATCGATGATTTCATATGCATACATTTGCAAAGTATCTTATATTTCACATGATATAGCATGGCCGTAGACATGAAAAACTTTCGGGGGGTTCACTCATATTGTTCCCATTGGCATTGCCAGAAATTTTTTTGGAGGGATGAAGCCCTTAATAAAATTTGAATAATATATAATAATAACAATACTAATGAATATCATTCTGCAATAATACTTAAAATCTCATGAAATAAACAAATTGCATTCCAACTTTATTATTATTAGTAGTATTGCTGTTATTATATGCATGAGGATACTTTTCTAATCTACCGCACGACTGTTTTTCATTGTTTCTTTACGTTTCATGCAGTTAGTGTACTGAAATGCATAGTTACTTTATTTTGTTATTAACTTTTAGACACCTTGTTCAAGAAAAAGCTTTCAAGGTTAGACGGAAATTTCAGTCAAAAAGTTTATGCTGTTTGACCTCTCACGTGAAACTTAAAATTAGGAATTTTCAAAAGTGTGGTACAGTCTTGGACACAGCTGGCTTGTAACGACCCTATTGAAGAAGCAGTGAAGCAAGCCATGCATGTCTGACCACCAAGCGCCTTGTGACTAGACAACCCAAACAGCATTGCAATTTTGCGGCTTGTATACCAGTCACGGGTATACATCTCTGTAAATTGAGTAGTGATGCCAAAGAGAAATACGAGATGAAGATTGTCGATCGTAATGTCTCGTGTTCTCGACATGGAATAATACACGGTCCACTTTACGTTCCATTATTTAATGTTGTTTGGGAATGAACCTGACGGACTAGGTTTATATTTTCAATCCTTGCATTACAGTAAATTCCATATTTTACAATTATATTAATGCTTTTAAACGAAAATAATGCCCAGAAAAACATCAAACACACGTTCACATCATTCTTCTCACACACATGCACGTGAAAACAAACACACAAAGCTAAGTTTTAACTTCCAAGTGAATGTCCAAATAACAGTAAATGGAGAAGCACGATGTGCGAAACATGGGATTTTTCACAGAAAGAATGCGTCTATTTGTGACATACGTGGTTTCTATTAATACACAATGAAACAATTATGAGAGAAATTAACATGCATTTTCGTCTTCAGGTGCTGAGGAAGGAAACAGACTGACTGGAAAAAATAAAGCATGGTGCTATTGATAGGCTGTTGGTTAGCGTACAGAGCTTTCATCAGTGAGGTCTAGGTTCGATCCCCACCAAGGACATTTATTTTTATTCTTTTCTATTAGTGAAGAAGTATGTAATGTTGTTTTCTAGGCTTTTTGACGAAAGGATACGCATCAAATTTGTTCGTTTAATATGTATTTTCATTCTTCTAATAAGTTCTCTTTCGCAATGGGATATAGAGATTCTCTATCTAGGCGATGGATATCTTCTCAATGGTTACGTAGCTGCGATTCTCCAGTCCCTTACACCCACTTGTCTTATTTATTTACTTCATTTCATATCTAACGAAAACACACAGATATAGTTAGAACAAGAAACACACCTCGCGTCGAAGGTTCCAGACTCGAGTTCTGGCTTTTTTTTGCGAGGGTGATTATTCTTGTGTGTTTGTTTATCATCTTTGTCAAAAAAATATTCCTCATTATTGCCGTGATTAACCTAGGGAGAGACCAAAGCGACTGAAATAACAAAAGTACAGAAAATGCAAGACACATCTGCCTAGGCATGTTATACCTTGGGAATTAGCAATCTGAAAATTAACTTGCGTTTCAGTCCACTACTTGCGAAAGAGTTTCGTGTTGTCTCGTTTGGAGTGTTGGTTATCGTGTCGGACCAGCATGCGGGCAACGGGAGTTCGAGCCCAGCGGATGTCAAGTTTTTTTTTTTTTTTGTCTAATTTCATCCAAACTTATTTATAAAACTGAAGTTTCTGCAAAACCTTTTGAATTGCATGCCACTTCGTATGTTGGTAATCTGAAAGCATCAAAGATGAAAATTTGATGTTTCGAAGCGACGATGTATTTGTGCATGTGTTGAAAAAACGCAGTTATTTATTAACGAAAAACATGCAGCCACGTGATCATTGAGAACGCTTCCTAGTTGTCAGTGCTAATATGGCAGTAACTACAGTCTGTCAACACACATCAACTTTCACGTTTCCCGTAAAATGATTACCTTTCCACGTTTCAAAATCATGAGTGCTGTCTAAAGCAATACTTTGATACTTGCGTTTGCATGTTCGAATCTAAAGTAATACGAAACTTTTTCCCAACAAATGACATTCAAACCATTAATAACATAACCCACAGCGCTACAGCCCTTGAAGGGCCTTGGCTTACCTACCGACTGCTGGTCTCCCTCCCACACTGTTCCGCCGTCACCTAGTATCGCGTGGAGGTCTTAGACCAGTATTGGGTGATCAGCCCGACGAACCCCCAGCCGTTGTTGTAGGTCTTCTCGACCGGGTTACGCTCACTCACTCGGAGCTTCCCAATTTCCTCACGATGGTGGGTTGTCACCGGCCCTATACGTAGGCCGAATAAATTCCGACCAGAGCCGGATTCGAACCTACGCCGTCCCAGCGAACGATCTCAAGACGAGTGAACGCCTTAACCCGCCGCTCGACTACGGAGGAGGACTTCAAACCATTAATAACTGTTTGAAATGTGATACTGATATCCTATATAGAAAGAATAAAAATGGAGAATTTCGCTTAATACAACTTATAAATAGGGACCGGAAGTTGATGAAATGTCATTTTTTTTCTGACATCTCGGACGCGATGCCCATTAAATATACACAATATTACACTTCATCTAGAACCCAAAAAAGGTAATTTTAAAGTGCATTTTTTTGCATTTGTTGCCATTTGTCAGGTTTTAGGTCATTTTCCAGGATTTTCGGCATTTACCCGTCATTTTTTGCAATATTCGGTATATTGTTTCATCATATTTTGTCACTTCTTTAATTTTGGTAATATTCTTGAATCTTTTCACCAAGGTATATATATATATCTCGCAGGATTGCAATTTACGAGCATAAGAAATGGTGAACTGGTGACAGTCTTTGTTGTGTCGGGGGAAACCACCAGGTGCCCGTCTGGGACAAACTCAGATTTAAGATCAGAAAAGGAGAGGCTTGAAATACCATAGCTAGACCCCGTTTGCACTGAAAATCCTCGTTGCATATTTTAATTGAATGTGCATGTGCTATCATTTGGTGCCCTTTTTTAAAAAGCAAGATTGCACTTTGTTTAATTTCATTTTCATTTCAATTTTTAAACTGAAACTAACAAATTTGATGGTCATTTCTTGCATTTTACGTAATTTTTTCCCCATTTTTAGGATATTCTATAGGTCATATACCTATATTTTTAGGTCATCAACTTCCGCTCCCTACTTATAAATATATTAAATTATGTGGATACCTGATGTGAAACGTACGATGCACGATCAGAGAGCCTGAATGTTGCATTGAAAACTGCAGAGAACAATGACTGACTTATGAACAGTGAAAGGTTTTTCCATGCTCCAATGGGATTTTATTTATAACTATAAATAAACAAGGGAGAAGGACACAGGTGGGTATGATGAACTAAATTGTAATCTAAAAGTTTTAATTGAAGAAACAAAACACGTTCACGGTTAAAAATAGAGCATTCAATTTCAGACACATTACACTAACTGAAAGAGTATTTTCAAAATTAATAGTATCCTCGTTCTTCACCTTTTTCTCAGTTGTGACACATGTCAATTTCCTCTATATTATCGGTATTCTCATTGGGACAAATACCCACATCCATGCCCGAACCGAGTATTGGTAATATCGCACGCTAGCCAACAATTCCAGAGGAAAAGTTTGATACGCGGTTTAGTGGTTCCAAGTGGTTAAAATCCCACTTTAAATTATAGATCCAGTTTTCTTACTGTGCATAAAGTGGACTTAAAAAGAAGGAAAAAATCGAGGAAAAGCTCTTGAAGGTTTTGATGAGTTCCAAGTGCCTTTATGAGGCGAAGCTATTACATGATTTTCAAGTGGTCAAGTGGCCCCGTGGTAGCGGATAAGTTTCACGTACAGAAGGCTTTGAGTTCGATTCCCGTTCTATTGCCCTATGTTTTTTTATATAACTCGAGCAACTAATTATTGCATTTTATTTAATAATTTATTTGAGTAAAAGTTAAATACATTTTTACTTTATTTTTGGGTGGAAATCTTTACTTTACTGTTTTAAATTTTATTTGTGAAAATTATTTTTTGCGATAGTTTTTTCCACATATCTCATCATTTTACAAACATACTCAACAAAATGTTATGCCTGGCGAAAAGTATACATTTATTTCGAGAAAATGATCCAGAAATACATATATTATTATTCACAAGAAATTATCGTAATCGTTTGGAAAACAAAATTCAACAATTCGCACAGCAAATAAAATAAGAATGTTCGCAATAAATAAATTAAAATATATAGTCGCTCGAGTTAAGAAAAAAAATTGGAGGCAATCAAAGGGGAATCGAACCCAGTATGTCCTGCATGTCAAGCTTACACGCTACCAACCCACCACCTGGTCTTCTGTCAGTCGGACAATCTAATCGTCTTATGAGTAACGCTTGCTAAGTTTCTAATCTTTGAAGCACTTGTAATTGTTGTTGTGTGTCACGGAGTTATGTTTACTGCAACATTTGAGCACACAATCCAAACATACGTAAATTTTATACAAAGAAAACATGGGTTTTCTGCACATAATTACGGAGCATGCGCTCTGTCAAGGACTAGAAGGAACCTCGCAAAAGTTACTGAAGCTTGTCTTCGGTGCTGACAGTTGGCCCCGGAGTCACGTGGTCAATCTCGTTATCAGTCGACATGACCTTGAGCCTGCAGAACCAGCACACTGAAGTGAACGAAGGTATTTTACGTGATTTGTAAACTGGAAGAAAACATGCCACGCGTTACAACAGACAGCTTCAGCTTTGGGACAGACAAACCACACTAGGCATACAGACAGAGTATAATGTAAGATAAAAGGAAATTATTTCTCCGTCTCCTCACACTGACAATTTTATTGCCTTTTTTTTTGGAGGTATTTGGCCACAGGAACGGGATTATATTATTGAAGTCGTATCTCGTGTGATGGCTTGGTTCAGTATGCTGATCAGGTTTTCTGACAAAAGCAGGACGAGCTACACAAGAACAGTAATTGTCTATCTTTTATATCTGCTTCCTTCATCATCCGGTATAAGGCAGACAAGCACATACCACAAATATGTAAGAGAACTATTGCTAATTTGGTAACTTGTCTTGCAATTGAATTTCTGTCATGAACAGCTGCAAAGAAACAAAGGCTTTCCTTTTAAAGGATTACACTGAATAATTGTTATTTGATTAGGATACTGAAATGACTTCAGTATTTACATGCAGTACACAAGAGATTCTAAACACACTCTAAAACATACTACTGTTCATTTCAACGTATTATTTCAACAATCAAGACACAAAATAAAGGGCATGCTCAAGAAAAATTATGTTTCTTTGATTATCAAGTGCATTACGTGGTTAACATCAAGTTTGGATTTGCCGGTTATCCAAATATTATTAATTTTGAAAATACTCTTTCAGTTAGTGTAATGTGTCTGAAATTGAATGCTCTATTTTTAACCGTGAACGTGTTTTGTTTCTTCAATTAAAACTTTTAGATTACAATTTAGTTCATCATACCCACCTGTGTCCTTCTCCCTTGTTTATTTATAGTTATAAATAAAATCCCATTGGAGCATGGAAAAACCTTTCACTGTTCATAAGTCAGTCATTGTTCTCTGCAGTTTTCAATGCAACATTCAGGCTCTCTGATCGTGCATCGTACGTTTCACATCAGGTATCCACATAATTTAATATATTTATAAGTAGGGAGCGGAAGTTGATGACCTAAAAAATATAGGTATATGACCTATAGAATATCCTAAAAATGGGGAAAAAATTACGTAAAATGCAAGAAATGACCATCAAATTTGTTAGTTTCAGTTTAAAAATTGAAATGAAAATGAAATTAAACAAAGTGCAATCTTGCTTTAAAAAAAGGGCACCAAATGATAGCACATGCACATTCAATTAAAATATGCAACGAGGATTTTCAGTGCAAACGGGGTCTAGCTATGGTATTTCAAGCCTCTCCTTTTCTGATCTTAAATCTGAGTTTGTCCCAGACGGGCACCTGGTGGTTTCCCCCGACACAACAAAGACTGTCACCAGTTCAGCATTTCTTATGCTCGTAAATTGCAACCCTGCGAGATATATATATACCTTGGTGAAAAGATTCAAGAATATTACCAAAATTAAAGAAGTGACAAAATATGATGAAACAATATACCGAATATTGCAAAAAATGACGGGTAAATGCCGAAAATCCTGGAAAATGACCTAAAACCTGACAAATGGCAACAAATGCAAAAAAATGCACTTTAAAATTACCTTTTTTGGGTTCTAGATGAAGTGTAATATTGTGTATATTTAATGGGCATGGCGTCCGAGATGTCAGAAAAAAAAATGACATTTCATCAACTTCCGGTCCCTATTTATAAGTTGTATTAAGCGAAATTCTCCATTTTTATTCTTTCTATATATGATATCAGTATCACATTTCAAACAGTTATTAATGGTTTGAAGTCCTCCTCCGTAGTCGAGCGGCGGGTTAAGGCGTTCACTCGTCTTGAGATCGTTCGCTGGGACGGCGTAGGTTCGAATCCGGCTCTGGTCGGAATTTATTCGGCCTACGTATAGGGCCGGTGGCAACCCACCATCGTGAGGAAATTGGGAAGCTCCGAGTGAGTGAGCGTAACCCGGTCGAGAAGACCTACAACAACGGCTGGGGGTTCGTCGGGCTGATCACCCCAATACTGGTCTAAGACCTCCACGCGATACTAGGTGACGGCGGAACAGTGTGGGAGGGAGACCAGCAGTCGGTAGGTAAGCCAAGGCCCTTCAAGGGCTGTAGCGCTGTGGGTTATGTTATTAATGGTTTGAATGTCATTTGTTGGGAAAAAAGTTTCGTATTACTTTAGATTCGAACATGCAAACGCAAGTATCAAAGTATTGCTTTAGACAGCACTCATGATTTTGAAACGTGGAAAGATAATCATTTTACGGGAAACGTGAAAGTTGATGTGTGTTGACAGACTGTAGTTACTGCCATATTAGCACTGACAACTAGGAAGCGTTCTCAATGATCACGTGGCTGCATGTTTTTCGTTAATAAATAACTGCGTTTTTTCAACACATGCACAAATACATCGTCGCTTCGAAACATCAAATTTTCATCTTTGATGCTTTCAGATTACCAACATACGAAGTGGCATGCAATTCAAAAGGTTTTGCAGAAACTTCAGTTTTATAAATAAGTTTGGATGAAATTAGACAAAAAAAAAAAAAAAAACCTTGCCATCCGCTGGGCTCGAACTCCCGTTGCCCGCATGCTGGTCCGACACGATAACCAACACTCCAAACGAGACAACACGAAACTCTTTCGCAAGTAGTGGACTGAAACGCAAGTTAATTTTCAGATTGCTAATTCCCAAGGTATAACATGCCTAGGCAGATGTGTCTTGCATTTTCTGTACTTTTGTTATTTCAGTCGCTTTGGTCTCTCCCTAGGTTAATCACGGCAATAATGAGGAATATTTTTTTGACAAAGATGATAAACAAACACACAAGAATAATCACCCTCGCAAAAAAAAGCCAGAACTCGAGTCTGGAACCTTCGACGCGAGGTGTGTTCCTTGTTCTAACTATATCTGTGTGTTTTCGTTAGATATGAAATGAAGTAAATAAATAAGACAAGTGGGTGTAAGGGACTGGAGAATCGCAGCTACGTAACCATTGAGAAGATATCCATCGCCTAGATAGAGAATCTCTATATCCCATTGCGAAAGAGAACTTATTAGAAGAATGAAAATACATATTAAACGAACAAATTTGATGCGTATCCTTTCGTCAAAAAGCCTAGAAAACAACATTACATACTTCTTCACTAATAGAAAAGAATAAAAATAAATGTCCTTGGTGGGGATCGAACCTAGACCTCACTGATGAAAGCTCTGTACGCTAACCAACAGCCTATCAATAGCACCATGCTTTATTTTTTCCAGTCAGTCTGTTTCCTTCCTCAGCACCTGAAGACGAAAATGCATGTTAATTTCTCTCATAATTGTTTCATTGTGTATTAATAGAAACCACGTATGTCACAAATAGACGCATTCTTTCTGTGAAAAATCCCATGTTTCGCACATCGTGCTTCTCCATTTACTGTTATTTGGACATTCACTTGGAAGTTAAAACTTAGCTTTGTGTGTTTGTTTTCACGTGCATGTGTGTGAGAAGAATGATGTGAACGTGTGTTTGATGTTTTTCTGGGCATTATTTTCGTTTAAAAGCATTAATATAATTGTAAAATATGGAATTTACTGTAATGCAAGGATTGAAAATATAAACCTAGTCCGTCAGGTTCATTCCCAAACAACATTAAATAATGGAACGTAAAGTGGACCGTGTATTATTCCATGTCGAGAACACGAGACATTACGATCGACAATCTTCATCTCGTATTTCTCTTTGGCATCACTACTCAATTTACAGAGATGTATACCCGTGACTGGTATACAAGCCGCAAAATTGCAATGCTGTTTGGGTTGTCTAGTCACAAGGCGCTTGGTGGTCAGACATGCATGGCTTGCTTCACTGCTTCTTCAATAGGGTCGTTACAAGCCAGCTGTGTCCAAGACTGTACCATTTATTCTTTTCGATAGAAAAATAAACTGGTTTCTGTATTTTACACTCAATTTCTAGTTTGTTTTTTTTTACTTTAGTTATTCTGTTCGAATTCTAACTAACGAACTGTATTTCTCTTATTAAGAATAAAAATGACAATTCTGCTATTTTGTAACTTGACGTAAACGATGGCAATTCCAGGATGTTTATAGTCCGGTTGCCCCCTCCTCCAGATGCTCATAATTCGTCATATGAGATCCAGAGGAACGAAACTCCAAAATCTCGATTTTCAGACTTTTTTAAATGATCTCCCCTGAAGATCTCTATTTGCAGTCAGATCTCTACTTCTATTCCTTAGCAGTAGGTGGAGTTCTAATTTACTGACACTTCTTAACAGTCAGACATATTCGTAAGAATACATTGTTTCCTCTCTCCTGTAAATTTCATAAATTGGAGTTAAGGTCCATCTGGTTCTTATACGAAGAATTGTTCCTGTACTAACCTAACAGTATTATGTACAGCCACTATGCACTATACAAGGATGTTTCATTGGACTGCATTTCAGTCACCACTTACTTTCTATGTAAAATTATTAAGATCAATTTTTGAAGCACACTAGATATATGTGAGTTCATTCTACTGTGTATGATTTTCCATTATTCTAAAATTATTTATTCCTCTACTTTCCTTATTCTTCTCTTGGTATGCATCTATAATGTTTATGTATGTTACATACACGCTAAATATTTTATATTATTTATTTTCGTTCAATATTATGTTAAGGTTATGTTCTGGATAGTTAATGAATTTCGAATGTGTTGCATATATTTTACTTTACCTATTATTTTGTGTGTGTAAATGTGTTTGTGTGTGTGTGTGTATGTACTCTACACTGTTATATATTCATTATTTGAATAGAATATGTAAGCTTTCCTGTAATTGGAGATTTTTCTCTGTTGGAGGCAAATAAAGAAAATAAATAAATATAGGTTAAATGTATACACTACGCCCACCGCTGGATAGAGGGTGGTGAACGCAACGAGCTACGAAGCTTGAGGTCCAAGGTTTGAACTCCTGCCAGGGGGGTACTAAAAACCTTATCGTACATGGAATTTAAAGGTAGGACAGGGAATTTTGTGACAGTTAAATGGAAATTTCATTGATTGATTGATTTGGTGTTTTAAGTTCACTTTATGCACAGTAAGGATAATCGGGACTGGACCTACAGTTTAATGTGGGATCCGAACCACTATGTGCCTCCGCCGGGAATCGAACCCGGGACACATTAATTACAAGGCGACGACGCTTGAACTTTCATTAACCCAACTTGTCAGAAGTTTCGGGGGGTTGAACCCTAACCACCCCCTCTATCGTGCAATGTATATTGCAGAATTGAAAAGTAAAACGAAAAGATTACTGTTTGATATATCTTATAATTTATCTAAGAATTTCAAGGATTAAATAATTATAAATAATAAGTTCTGGTTTATACAATACTATATTTACCAAGCACAATTAAATATCGCGATTTAAAAAAAAATGCTGCTCTAAACGAAGATGCTTCAAGAATCCCCTGGAATACAATTCACACTTTCACTAATATTAACGACAAGCTTAATGAACTAAATAGCCTAATCTTACACCTTATTGACAAACATGCTCCAGTAAAGAAAAAAAACAGTCACGTGCTACAGGCCATGTAGGGCCTTGGCCTCCTTCACAACCAGCCTCCAGTCGTCTCTATCAGTTGCCTTCGTCCTCCATATCCGGACTCCAATTTTCTCAGGTCTTCCTGCACGTCGTCAAGACATCATTTCCTAGGTCTTCCTTTCCTTCTTCTTCCACCTGGTCCCACGTTTAATACCTTCTTGGGCACTCTGCAATCTTCCATTTGTCCACACTTGATCTCTATTACAATATCCGGATTATTATACAGTTCTTGTGTTTTTATGTTTGTTCTCATCCTCCAGGTTTCGTTCCCTCTCACTGCTCCAAAAATTCTTCTCAAGATCTTCCTTTCCCATTTTCTTAACAGCTCTTTATCCATTTTCACCAAGGTCCAGTTTTCTGACCCATATGTAACAACTTGGCGTACAAAATACAATAATAATAACTATAATAATAATAATGACAATAAAAATAAAAGTCTTTATGACTGAAGGGCAAGATATGAAATTTTACTCTGCCCTCCCTGAGATAAAATCCTGCGGATGCCCGTGCTTGACAATTTGAAGATTCAGAATATATAAGTGGAAAGAAATTAATAAAGGAGACGGTTAAAATATATTACCACGTAGCAAGAAGTGAGAAACTTCACAAGGAACCTGGAGGAAAAGTTTTCCATTATAGTAAGATGAAGCTCTCCACAAAATACACGTCCTCAGACAAGGCAAGAGCGCAAGTTCTCAGATAACATTTGTGTAGATATACTTACTCGCATACAATTCTGCAACAATGCCTACAATGAGTATAAAACCATAGCCACGAGCTGATTCTTTGTTGAAAAAGCATGAAACGCTTTAAAGATTTTCATCATTTCCTGGGGACATAACCAAGTAGCTTTCAAGCATGAGGATACCTAAAACCTGCAAACATGGGACCTCTGAAAATTCGGGATAAGGTAAGATATCTATGTGTTGTTTGGAAATACAATGTAACTAGTTTACTGAGGAAAGCTATGCAAATGTAACGTTTATAAGTATACTATTCAACGTCGGCTTAAATTAACAACAGAATCGGGTAACTGCATTGAAACTATTTGTAAATTCCACATCTGATGTAATAACTAAAGAACAAGACTCAAATTGACAAGGAATTAAGTAGGTATTACTATAACTCTGAAAGTAGGTTAGGCTATATTTCTTTCCAATTCTCCCACATTATTTTTCTATCTGTTTATAGTAATTGCGAATATGAGGAGGATTACGACTTGAAAATGAAATATGTCAGTGTCTAACCTAAGTTTAAATCAAGGGTCTCCATGATCTCAGTGTATTTTGAAGACCACAACATCAGAATAATTATGTCACGATGACTTCGTCGTGCAGGTCTTGTAGCACGCATTTTGAGAGGATAGAAAAGTTAACAGGATACTTGTTGGGAAACAGTATAGAGGAAGTGAACCAAATGGCGAGCTCCGTCCTTAAAGCAGGCCCCCTAAATTTCTGATCTGGATGGTGCTGCAGCCTGGCGGAAATACATGGAGCTGGTAGCTTAACGTTATTGTCGCAAGTAGTACTTGCGCCCATGTTGATTACTGCGTCTATTGTTCTCCAATCAGCTCGTGAATGATTTTGTGCAAGTGAAAGTTTTTTTTACTCCCTCGTTCAATTGTCATACTTCGTCATTTGAAAGGTGAATGCGTCAACTCTTCTATGTATTTAATCCTAAGCATACGAGCTATCTTTGTATGTAATTGGTAAGTAATGGATTGGAATACGTGAGAAATAATTTGCATAAAAAGAATAAGCACTTGTGGTCTTTGTCCCACATCGTTCCTAAAGTGGGACCCCTGTCGTGTTGTGCAACAAGCACAGAATGTGTTTTCACCCAAATTCTACTCATGGAATTCTGGCACAGGTTCTAAAAGGAGAATAGATATGACGAAAACGGGAAAGAAACTAAGGACAGGGAATGAAGATAACATGGCCACACACGATCATATACGAGAGAAAACGATGAGCTTGAAAAATGCTAGCAGGACGTATCACTTTTCAAGAACAACACTGCATAGGTTCCTCCACTGCTAGAGAACATCCACCTGAGGCCTCTACCACAGAAACAAAGTGCGACCGATCAACCTCCAACATGCTGTTCCGGATCTTCTGTAGAATAACAGACGACTGCGCAGCGATTCCAAATTAGCGCTTTCCATATTTCTTCAGATCTACGAATCAAGAATACGACAGCCACAAGAGAGCGGAAGGTGAGCAATGCCGCTTAAGTAACTTCGTCTCCATATAAGGCTGCATTGGAAGAATCTATGGAAAAGTCCAACCACAAAAAAGACTCCCTACGAAACACTCCAAAGCAATCTCGAGGCCGAGGACGTGTCTGTGATTAGTCAGCACCGAAACACTCTGCTACAAAAGGTATCGAAGAGGACTCTAAGTGTGACTCAAGCATCTCTGATACACTCGGCTTTGGATGTGGCACTTGGGACACCACCTTCCAAGAACGACGATGCTGAATGCATGTTCTGCAGTGGAAACGTTTCCAGTGATACGATGGGTGCAGTGCAGTGTGTTTTGTGCTCTTTATGGGCACATGTAGATTGTGCAAGGGCTGCCAAAGACATTTGGATTTAGGATGACTGTATGCAACATGCCTTCGATTATTTACATTTTTCTTTGAAAATTACGTTCTTCTCTTTTTTCTTTCAGGATCTTTATTTTTCCAAAGTATCTTGTAATACAGTGTCCTTAACATTCACAAAACGTTGTATTTTATTCCACAGCCTTCTGTACATTGTATTTCAGCTTATATCACTATAATTTATGCTGTTCTTAATTGTATTAAATTTCAGGAGTCCCACTTTAGGAACATTTTCTTTCTTTCTAATACTCAAAATTACATCTATTTGTATTCTTTTTTCGCCATGGGAGGAGATATAGCTACTAAACAATAACATAACGTAATATTTTACACTTTAGTATCATTTATTTTTGGTTGATGGTGGCCCTCATTTGGTACACTTCCTCTGTAATCCTCTGTGGGCCTCGTGCTGTGTCGTCCATGTGAGTTTGTGATTTTCCCTTCATCTTTCTCGTCCCTTTATCATTCATCCACTTTGTTTTGTGAATAGCCAAACGTAACAGAAAAGCGAAGTAAAACAAATCGAATCAATCAAACGAAAGATGACCACAACATAGCCGACATCCATGACGGAGTGATTAGCACAATGCGCTACCACGCCAGTAGTCAAGGGTTCGAATCCCTGCCTGGCCATGGTTGTTCATCAATCTCATATCATCATTCATATTCATCGTCGCGATTAGCCAAAAGTGGCAGAAAAATGACGATAAATAACAAAAATCAAATCAAAAGACCACAAAGGAAGCCTAGCGGATAACATCTGTTTCAGCAACAGCACGATATCTTATTTTAGTAACACACAGCATGTAAACGAAAGGAAATGATTGCACAAAAGGACAGTTTGCCTATTATGAGATTTTTTCCCAATTTGCTCTTTTTATTCTTTCTCGATACAATATAGACTCGTTTAAACTGCTTTAAACTTGTTTAATGTTGCTGTTCCCTATACAGCGTCAGTTTCTAACCTGGGCAAGGGGATGTTAGTCCTCAGAGACACGCGTTGATTTTTTGATCCATGGTAAGGGGCTTCACCCCGTATAATGTGACGGGTGCAAATAGCTTAGAGCTTACGCACATCAAAAATTACAATTTCAATCAATCAATAACATTCTTCCATGGACGCAAGTAACAAATAAACAAAATTCATGGTTCGTTAGCACTACAACAACAACAACAACAACAACTGCTACTACTACTACTACTACTACTAATAACTGTTAATTTTATTATTATTAAATGTTATTATAGGTATCTAACGATAATATGTTGTTCGATAGTCGATATCAGTGAAAATATGTGTAAGGACTAAGTGGCCATACGGTTAGAAGCATTCACTGTACGCTCTACATAATTCATTTAGTTTATGTAAATTCTGAACTGAAAACTGACAAGTGTAATATGTAAAATTAAAGACAAGAGTTTAAAAAAGTTAAGTGTTCCCCTGTTCTTTCCACCACGTACTATAATATTTGTTTGGAACACTTTTTTCTCAGATGCGAAATTATTTATGTAGAAGTTACAGGAAGGAACTTCTACATAGCACATCTACTGTGTATGACAAATCTTAATTAAATTATTTTTCAAAAATATCATTTTTTTAATAATTCGTGATTTAAAAATTAACGGTTGCTAATATCGAGAAACCAGATAACCTTAAATATTTTAACATGCCTTAAGTATTCATTAGAAAAAAACATTTAAATCAGACCATTGGTTTCAGAGATATATTAGTTTTCTTTTTCAAAAGTCAACATCCGCCATCTTGGATTAGCCGCCTTTTCCATTAGCTCAGGCCCGTAGCCAGGAATTCTTTGTAAGGGGGGGGGGGGCGAAGTCAATCCTAGAGGGGGCAAATATTTAATATGTTGTGTCGCATTGGCAGATATAGCAGGGTATACAAAGGCACTTGCCCCTTCCCCCAAAAGAGGTAAGTAACAGAAAAGGGTTGATATAATGAAACTGCAACGAACAAAAAAAACTTCGAGCAACATCAAATAGCAATATTTCGGTAATGACCTTTCCATATTGCCAAAAAAATATAAAGTTTAACATAAATAGACTAATAGGGACTGTATCTACTTGATATTTACAGGTCGATAATGCTAATAGACAATTAATATGTACCAACAGCCAGGGCCGGATTAAGACGAAATTGGGCCTGTTGCGCAAAGAATAATAGTAACTGTATAATAAGTAACACTGAGTCTAGGCGGGCTCCAAATTTCATTCTAAGATTTATTTTCAGGTTAATATAGCAAAACGTCGCCTTGTAATCAAGGGGTCCCGGGTTCGATTCCTCGTGGAGGCACATAGTGGTTCGGATCCCACTTTAAACTGTAGGTCCAGTCATAATTAGCCTTACTGTGCATAAAGTGGACTTAAAACACCAAACCAATCCAATAATATAGCAAAAGAAAACTGTTTAGCTTTCGGAAAATTCTCGTCTGTTTTCATCTGGGCCTATTTCAGGAATGGGCCTAATGCTGCAGCATCAATAGCACCAACCTTAATCCGTCACTACCAACAGCTTTGGGCCTCTCTGCAGAACTGATTAAGGGAGTCCTTTATAAATCATGCTTTATAATAATTCCCTCTTAGTTTCCAGTATGCAAGATTTTTACGCACAAAGGAATCTAATGAGAATCCAACAACACCATTGTGTTGTGTTATGCAAAAAAATCGAATTAATTAAATAATAATGATTACATATTATCTACACTTGGATGAATTGTGTAAAAATTTGTAATACCTTTTTTGTACTTGCTAAAATATTAAAACATGGCTCCCTTAGTCCACCACGGACTCCATTTCCTTCAAAGGGGAGACTCTTGAATCACTGAAGACAATGTTTGCCTACTGGTTACGTTAACCATTTTGCAAAATATTGTGTGAATTGTATTATATTATAGTTGAAATACTTGTTTTGACACCTGACAAACAAATAGGAATCCCTTGATTGATCAATGACTTCTTGGATTACAGTGTCATATTAAGATTCTTAGAAAGAAATTGTTATAATAGGGCGCAAATAATTTTACGGGGCACCAGGGCATTCTCTTTAACATTATTTTTCTTCATATAGATCACTTTGCTCCCAGTGCTGACTCCCGCCGCCCCATAGCTATGGCTCTGAACTTGGACTATAAGAATAGCAGAAATCGCGAGCGAAGTGAGCAAGAAAATTTTACGAAATGTATTTTTATTTGTATAAAAATTGAAATCGAGGGTGGCGTAATTGCCCCTCTGTGCCCCTTGCAAGTGCCCTTAGCCGTCTGGAAGAAAAATGCAAGGGCACGTAAAAACTAATTCCATCATGAGTATCCAATTTTTTTGCTATTCTTACTCCTAGTCTTGTTTTTTTTTACTTCAATGTTTGCTTCCTCTAGGATGGACTTCCGTCCAAGGTCGGGTGCGGGGGACAATGCCCCTTGCCAATCTATGGTTGCGACACTGTTTATGAGTGTCTTTTCATCAATTTCACGTCATCACTCATTGTTGAAATTAGCTAGAAGTGGCATAAAACAACGCTAAGTAACAAAAATCAAATATCCACTCCCTCTCTCTACCACATGAATCACTATTACCAAAAGGTTGACTGGGGAAACAAAAATTTAATCAGTTCAAATTTCACATCCAAGAAAAACATACAAACACATTAGGCACCTTTAATATAAGACCACTCAAAATGTCTCAACTGTTCTAGATACTGAAAATTGCAAAATCATTTCCCGAAGTCTGAATCTGGAAGGGAATTTTTCCTCCCAATCCTGATACGACATTATACGGAATTCCATACACCCTAATAAATCACAAAATCAATAAGTGTCTTTGTTATGTTGTTAGAGTAACACATGATATAATTGTAAAGATTAGTGAGAATTCCAGGTAGGAATGTGTTCCGTATTTTTCACAGGGGGGCAAAGCAGGCTCTCAGGGGGGCAGTTGCCCCCTTGCCCCCTCTAGCTACGGGCCTGCATTAGCTACAACTCTGAAATGGCAATCATGACCTTTTGCTATTCTTACACATCCATATAACTGTGGTATAAAGGAAATTTAGTATCTCCAAATTTTACAGAATTCTTTGCTGATCCATATACTACTCATAAGATATGTTTCTTGTGAGCTTCCCTTCAATTTCACTAGCAGCTATTCACAATTCTCGTCGTGATTAGACAAAACTAACAAAATATGAAAAATTTAAGTCGATGAATGTGCAACTAAGAAAATTTGAAAGTTCATAATTACTGCCTATTTTGGTGCTATTTTTATTCTACAGTGCCTTTCTATGCTTATTTTCGTGCATATTTGCATGTGTTACAAGGTTCTTAGTGCCCATAAATCATGACCCTAATTATAAATGTTGTACACTACAGGCAAGGAACAGAGCGTTTTTCTCAGTAGACCTTCTCTACTGTATATTACAGACATGTCGTATTATCTCTACTAAAATACTTTTCTAAATCATGGGATGTTGTGGAGAAAAAATATGGTAATGTGTTCATGAAATATATTTGATTTGAGTATGCGTTTTAAGTCCAATTTATGCACAGAAAGGCCAAAAGGGACTGGATCTACAGTGAGATCCGAATAGAATTGGAAGAGGTATAAAAAAACGGAGTTGGGTTGGTTGGGCTTCTTTCAGATTTTCCCCCCAAAGTGTTTCAAATCAATGAAAATACATTACTTTGCTGTGTTTTTCTTCTTCCACAGGTTTAATTTATCTCTCTACTGTAAAAAAGACATTATTATCTAAATTCAAAGTACAACTTTCCACATGGAATTCGTAACTAGACACAAGCAGTTTGCAAAAATGACAGCCTTTTTGAATGGATGTTTTTTCTCAAATTGTCAATTCATATTTCAGTAGGCTTATCAAATATACGTATCTAAGCAGTATATAAACCAGCGTGTTTACAAAAATAACAAATTCAAAATTCTTGACTCTTTCTTTCCCCCCTTTATCTTAACATTTTTTAATCGCCCCCCTACTTAGGTAGTTGGAAATTAAGAAAGTAGATATTTTTATTCAATGAAAACCCCATACCACAAGGGAAAACTGAAGATCTACTTTAACAAGAGATTTGGACTTGCTAATGCATGTAAAAATTAATGATTCAGACCAGTGGCAGCGATTACGGGGGGCGAGGGGGCAGTTGGCCCTCCCACTTTTTGCCACTTTTGCCCCCACACTATGCTAAACCTTATATACCAAGGGAAAGTAAACTGTTCTTACTCCTCAGTTTTGGAACCCGGATGGGGACTGGACGCATTACTTCAATTAACATTTTTACAAAACTTCAAAATAATGTAATTCTTAAGGAACACATCCAAGAATGTAATTCTTAAAAGAACAAAGTGAACAAATTTTAACCACAACTCAATACAATTTTTAAATTTCTGATGGGATATAACAACATGGCGGTCACTTTGATGTGCATCATCTTGTTGACAATTTCTTCTTTTTTCAAATGTGACATATGTACACTCACCTCAATTAGAACTCTGGGAGTTTGTTTCTTTATACAGCATATTTGCAGAACATACAATTCATTCTACAGGTGTGCCAATATACGCTGTATAAAACAGCTTATTACTAACTTCCTTGACCCTGTACCAAACCGGGTTAGAATTTCACAACAAACAAAACACATGGGCTTAACTTATAGTTTAAGCCCCGTTATCTGTCTTTCTACAAAGGACTGGATTACAAAGTTCCATAAAACTTTCCGGCAATCTGGACGACTAGATTTTCTCGAGGAAAACTACAACTGGTTCTTTATATTATGTAGTTACCGATATAACAGGCTTAAATCATTTATATGATTGAAGACGCTATCCTCAGCATTACTATTTTATTACCATAGTTCTGCCATATATATAGGGCAAGTCCGGGAGAGGTGGACCCCCTTTTTAAGAATCTCTTTTATTTTGTTATTTACGGCAATACTGGAGAGAAAATTGAACTGAACCATAGTATTTTGGTGACATATGCTAACGATAAATAATATTATAAACGTGAAAGCAACAGACACATATTTCAAAAATATATTAAAAAAATATGCCAGCCCATATCACGCTGGGTTAGATGGACCATGCTATACGTGAGAGATGGAACTTAGAAAAGTGAGATCAGGAATAGAACAATACATTAGTATTAAACACTATTTTATCAGTATAGTATATTTGAGGTATTTCTTTCATATAAAATAGACTTTTGTGACAAAATAAAATATGTGATCACAATTTTCTTTAAATTCTAATTATTTTCGTTTGTAAGTTGCATTTCTGATTATATTATTTTGTGGTTCTCTTGTAGCCAATAAGAAGAAACTTGTTTTAGTTTAAAGATTTAGATTTTCCTTCCAACACAAGTTACATTTAATTTCAAACTTTGTGCAGTTATGTAGCCAACTGGAACATACAGTACATCAAATCCAGTCTTCATCGCTAGTAGTTGTATAAATACACACACACACACACAAAAGCGCACACAGATATACACAAGCACACCCACAGACAAGCAAGCCATTATACACACAGATAAACACGTACATTATCAGGGGTGCCCATCCCTCCAGGAAAATGGCGCATCCCCTAAAATCATATCATATGTCCCCCCAAATAACATCATTCGCCCTCAAACCACACCGTAATCGCCAAAAAGTTTTTAATTGCGACAGCGTGTCTACCGACAGTAAATTGAGAGTATATGAAAATAAGATCCTTAGGAAAATATTTGGACCTAAAAGGGATGAGGAGACAGGTGAGTGGAGAAGGTTACATAATTTAGAACTACATAATTTGTATTCATGTCCAGATATTATTAGAATCATTAAATCAAGAAGACTTAGGTGGGCAGGCCATGTGGCACGAATGGGAGAGGAAAGAGGAGTTTACAAGATTCTTGTTGGGAAACCTGATGGTAAGAGACCTGTAGGAAGGCCAAGACGAAGATAGGGACAACGTTGAGATGGACCTAAGGGAAATCGGTAGGGATGGAAAAGAGTATACAGAACTTGCTCAAGATAGGGAAAGATGGAAGGCCTGTGTTGCTGCAGTCATGAACCTTCGGGTTTAAGAAGGCTAGGGGAGTTAGTTAGTTAGTTAGTTAGTGTCTACCGACAGTAATTTTTCTCTTAGCTTTACTGAACACTATATTTGATATGCCCCTCCTCCCTAAACAGGGGGCCAAATCACTCAAGACCATCGCTCAAGAATATCGCTTGTCTTGTAATGCAGCTATAGTACAAAAACTCCACATTCACCTCATTAAAGCACCAACGCATCCTAGCAACACATAATTGCGAGCGAAGCGAGCAAGAAAATTTTTACATCCAAGGCTTTCAAGAATATTAACTTAATGGGGTGTCAATACTTTCTTAGGATCCCGAGATATTTAATCTTTTCCAGCTTCTCTTTTCGAACGATCAGTGTCGAAAACGTATGGATAACATATTTTTAAATACAGTTTCCAAAATTTAATGTTCGAACTCTCTCCCCACTACAGAAATCCCTTGAAAATCTAAGATTTAATACTTTATCAAGAGCTTCCTATCTCTCCGTTTAAATTTAAAACTCAATCCTAGCACAAAAATTTCCATGCCAATTTTAGACTTACTGTTGATATTGAAATCTGGATATTGCCTCCTCCAAAAAATTAATTCTCAGTCTCCGTACCAGAATTTCCGTAACAGTCTAAGACAATACTAGTACACAAGAATTGGATACCCGTCTCAATTTAATGCTCAATCCCCCTTTAACTAAAATACCCGCCATAATTTAAGACCTAGAGTTGGATACTGTCCCTCCCAACGTTTAATTCATTCAGAATCCCCCCTAGAATCCACGTGTCAATTAAGGCCTAATATTATGTAAAAGTTGGATACCCGGGGGTAAGATTGCGATCACGTTCGGGTTAGAATGCGCAACGTACTAACACTTTCTAAACAGAGTCACATTTGTATGAAGGTTTTATAAAGAGGAACACAAATCAGTAAAGAAGGTTTTATAAAGAGGAACACAAATCAGTAAAGAAGGTTTCATAAAGAGGAACACAAATCAGTAAAGAAGGTTTTATAAAGAGGAACACAAATCAGTAAAGAAGGTTTTATAAAGAGGAACACAAATCAGTAAAGAAGGTTTCATAAAGAGGAACACAAATCAGTAAAGAAGGTTTCATAAAGAGGAACACAAATCAGTAAAGAAAGTTCCTCTTTCATATGAGAAGAATTTGTCGTGCCATCCTCACATGTGGCACAGTGAAGTCCTCTCTAACACAAATCACAAATGAAGGTTCCTGTTCCATACGAGGTGCAGTTTTCGTGCCACCATTCGTCACATGTGGCACACTGAAACCAATCCTCCACTAGGAGTTCGCTGTACTTCTCATCACAACCAGGGCAACTGTACTATTTCTTTTGACGTTGCCAGCTTGATACTTCTTCTTCAGCAAGGATGTTCCTTTTCATCATCATACCAATAACAGATGGCGGAAGGTACCCCATCAAGTAGCTCTGCTTTCATTCTCTTCCGTCGAAAGATGAATGCAGGAAGAATTTAACATCCTGAGGAGCTCATACGACATACAACAGTGATGGTTTGTCCATCTTTTCCACAATAATTCTTTCCCCTTCACATTTATCACTAGGGCTGGGATCTTTATGACCTAAAAATCACCAAAATATGCAAAATTAAATATGATCTTATGACCTAAAATTTTACAAAATATGCACTATAATTTGAAAAATATAACTAGACTGTTCCAAATATCAATATCTAACATATGCTGAAATATTTTCACATACGTACTATTTTTAGTTCACTCTATGGGCCCTGAGTTGAAATGCACAATGATTATTTCTATAAATTTTCAAATAGAAATGAAAATGATTTTGCTGCTGTCAAAAAGAAAAGATCCTCGAGTGAACATGGGATTAAGAACGAAACCACTTCGTAAATGACTGCACATGTCTTGAAAAATCGAAAATATGATGAATATGACCGAAAATCCATAAAAATATGCTCTCTCACGTAGAAATGGTTCAATATGCCAAAATATGACCTTAAAAAGCACCTTAATGCAATTAGTTTCTACACAATATGAATTTCTAAATATTTAGGCAACTCATCACCCTTACCAAAAAAAAATATGCTAAGTCACGAAAATCCTAGCTCTGCTTATCACCTTTGGAGTTCTCGGAAGAAACTGTGCTGACACCAGATTCGTTCCATGTTAAATACACGGCATGGCTGAAATTTATATCTATCCAATAATTATTGCAGATTTGTGAAATATCTGTTCACCTGGAATTTATTGCGCAGTCTTGCCCCGCGCTGCAATCGAGAACAAAGCACGTGATCGTGTCGAGAGATTGCACAATGCAATGAAAACGAATACACAGGCGGACTCAACATTAACACAGCTACCTATATGAATCAACATAATGATATTCTCTACATTTACATTGTAGAAATTCTATGAAAATTTGGTATCAAAATAAATAGTAAACACCTTAAAATTATTCTCGCTTTCCTCTCCCAGCACAACAAACTACCAACATGTTTTCACTAACATCCACGGCAAGCTTCCATCATGGCGAAGTGACGGTGGAGCAGAGGTGCCAACCGTGTTTGATTTACACCTGAAAAGAAAAAAAACGGTTCAAAGTGACTGATAACCAGCAGACCAGGTGAAAGACCTCAATCTGCTAAAGAAGCTTCTGTTAACAAGCAGGCCAACTAAAAGGCCTCAATCTGCGACAGGAGCTACTGTTAGCAAGCAGGCCAACTAAAAGGCCTCAATCTGCGAAAGGAGCTACTGTTAAGAAGCAGGCCAACTAAAAGGCCTCAATCTGCGAAAGGAGCTACTGTTAAGAAGCAGGCCAACTAAAAGGCCTCAATCTGCGAAAGGAGCTACTGTTAAGAAGCAGGCCAACTAAAATGCCTCAATCTGCGAAAGGAGCTACTGTTAAGAAGCAGGCCAACTAAAATGCCTCAATCTGCGAAAGGAGCTACTGTTAAGAAGCAGGCCAACTAAAATGCCTCAATCTGCGAAAGGAGCTACTGTTAAGAAGCAGGCCAACTAAAAGGCCTCCATCTGCGAAAGGAGCTACTGTTAAGAAGCAGGCCAACTAAAAGGCCTCAATCTGCGAAAGGAGCTACTGTTAAGAAGCAGGCCAACTAAAAGGCCTCAATCTGCGAAAGGAGCTACTGTTAAGAAGCAGGCCAACTAAAAGGCCTCAATCTGCGAAAGGAGCTACTGTTAAGAAGCAGGCCAACTAAAAGGCCTCAATCTGCGAAAGGAGCTACTGTTAAGAAGCAGGCCAACTAAAAGGCCTCAATCTGCGAAAGGAGCTACTGTTAAGAAGCAGGCCAACTAAAAGGCCTCCATCTGCGAAAGGAGCTACTGTTAAGAAGCAGGCCAACTAAAAGGCCTCAATCTGCGAAAGGAGCTACTGTTAAGAAGCAGGCCAACTAAAAGGCCTCCATCTGCGAAAGGAGCTACTGTTAAGAAGCAGGCCAACTAAAAGGCCTCAATCTGCGAAAGGAGCTACTGTTAAGAAGCAGGCCAACTAAAAGGCCTCAATCTGCGAAAGGAGCTACTGTTAAGAAGCAGGCCAACTAAAAGGCCTCAATCTGCGAAAGGAGCTACTGTTAAGAAGCAGGCCAACTAAAATGCCTCAATCTGCGAAAGGAGCTACTGTTAAGAAGCAGGCCAACTAAAAGGCCTCAATCTGCGAAAGGAGCTACTGTTAAGAAGCAGGCCAACTAAAAGGCCTCAATCTGCGAAAGGAGCTACTGTTAAGAAGCAGGCCAACTAAAAGGCCTCAATCTGCGAAAGGAGCTACTGTTAAGAAGCAGGCCAACTAAAAGGCCTCAATCTGCGAAAGGAGCTACTGTTAAGAAGCAGGCCAACTAAAAGGCCTCAATCTGCGAAAGGAGCTACTGTTAAGAAGCAGGCCAACTAAAAGGCCTCAATCTGCGAAAGGAGCTACTGTTAAGAAGCAGGCCAACTAAAAGGCCTCAATCTGCGAAAGGAGCTACTGTTAAGAAGCAGGCCAACTAAAAGGCCTCAATCTGCGAAAGGAGCTACTGTTAAGAAGCAGGCCAACTAAAAGGCCTCAATCTGCGAAAGGAGCTACTGTTAAGAAGCAGGCCAACTAAAAGGCCTCAATCTGCGAAAGGAGCTACTGTTAAGAAGCAGGCCAACTAAAAAGCCTCAATCTGCGAAAGGAGCTACTGTTAAGAAGCAGGCCAACTAAAAGGCCTCCATCTGCGAAAGGAGCTACTGTTAAGAAGCAGGCCAACTAAAAGGCCTCAATCTGCGAAAGGAGCTACTGTTAAGAAGCAGGCCAACTAAAAGGCCTCAATCTGCGAAAGGAGCTACTGTTAAGAAGCAGGCCAACTAAAAGGCCTCAATCTGCGAAAGGAGCTACTGTTAAGAAGCAGGCCAACTAAAAGGCCTCAATCTGCGAAAGGAGCTACTGTTAAGAAGCAGGCCAACTAAAAGGCCTCAATCTGCGAAAGGAGCTACTGTTAAGAAGCAGGCCAACTAAAATGCCTCAATCTGCGAAAGGAGCTACTGTTAAGAAGCAGGCCAACTAAAAGGCCTCAATCTGCGAAAGGAGCTACTGTTAAGAAGCAGGCCAACTAAAAGGCCTCAATCTGCGAAAGGAGCTACTGTTAAGAAGCAGGCCAACTAAAAGGCCTCAATCTGCGAAAGGAGCTACTGTTAAGAAGCAGGCCAACTAAAAGGCCTCAATCTGCGAAAGGAGCTACTGTTAAGAAGCAGGCCAACTAAAAGGCCTCAATCTGCGAAAGGAGCTACTGTTAAGAAGCAGGCCAACTAAAAGGCCTCAATCTGCGAAAGGAGATACTGTTAAGAAGCAAGCCAACTAAAAGGCCTCAATCTGCGAAAGGAGCTACTGATAAGAAGCAGGCCAACTAAAAGGCCTCAATCAGCGAAAGGAGCTACTGTTAAGAAGCAGGCCAACTAAAAAGCCTCAATCTGCGAAAGGAGCTACTGTTAAGAAGCAGGCCAACTAAAAGGCCTCAATCTGCGAAAGGAGCTACTGTTAAGAAGCAGGCCAACTAAAAGGCCTCAATCTGCGAAAGGAGCTACTGTTAAGAAGCAGGCCAACTAAAAGGCCTCAATCTGCGAAAGGAGCTACTGTTAAGAAGCAGGCCAACTAAAAGGCCTCAATCTGCGAAAGGAGCTACTGTTAAGAAGCAGGCCAACTAAAAGGCCTCAATCTGCGAAAGGAGCTACTGTTAAGAAGCAGGCCAACTAAAAGGCCTCCATCTGCGAAAGGAGCTACTGTTAAGAAGCAGGCCAACTAAAAGGCCTCAATCAGCGAAAGGAGCTACTGTTAAGAAGCAGGCCAACTAAAAGGCCTCAATCTGCGAAAGGAGCTACTGTTAAGAAGCAGGCCAACTAAAAGGCCTCAATCTGCGAAAGGAGCTACTGTTAAGAAGCAGGCCAACTAAAAGGCCTCAATCTGCGAAAGGAGCTACTGTTAAGAAGCAGGCCAACTAAAAGGCGTCAATCTGCGAAAGGAGCTACTGTTAAGAAGCAGGCCAACTAAAAGGCCTCAATCTGCGAAAGGAGCTACTGTTAAGAAGCAGGCCAACTAAAAGGCCTCCATCTGCGAAAGGAGCTACTGTTAAGAAGCAGGCCAACTAAAAGGCCTCCATCTGCGAAAGGAGCTACTGTTAAGAAGCAGGCCAACTAAAAAGCCTCAATCTGCGAAAGGAGTTACTGTTAAGAAGCAGGCCAACTAAAAGGCCTCAATCTGCGAAAGGAGCTACTGTTAAGAAGCAGGCCAACTAAAAGGCCTCAATCTGCGAAAGGAGAAAATTATAAGAAGAGTGCCAGGCAGAGAAAGAGAGAACAAGAGATGTATGCAACATTCAGGGACGAAGAGACATCATTCTTTGTTCTACCTTTTTTGTATGTGTTTCTGATATTATTCTAAGTAAAGTATATTTAAAATCAATATTAATTGCTTATGTTTTTGTCAAACCACACTCTTTCCCTCGGAACATTTTGATTGGGTGTGGGTAATTTTAGAACAAATCGTTTGTGGGAAGGTGGGGGATCCTGCTGGATATGACTAACAACGCTATGGTATCATTGGACCTATAAGTAAATTGTAGTGTTGAAAGATTATGGTTCAAAGTAACGCAACGGGAGAAAATTTAACTCGGTGATAGTCCCCCCCCCCCCTCTCCCTAAACCGACAATCAACAGTACAGTCGGTTACAGAGAAAGAGTGACACATGGCGTTGTGCTTGGTGCTTATTGCTGACATTCAATTCTCAAAAGTATTCGAATAGTACAGTATTCCCAAATTAACAATATTTTCAATTTTCCTTTGTCTTATACTATCACCACTGAAGAGTTATGATTTTATTTATAATAATGATAATCTACGTTTACAAAATAATATATTTATATGTTAGATATGTATTAGGAATGATTCTTATAATGAAGAACGTCTGAATGTGAAATAACCATTTGGGCATTTTCTCATCAAGACCAGTTCGACTTAAGTCAGGACATGGATTAAAAATAGTGAACTGTAACGTCCAAATTGGGACGTTTGGTAGCTTTGCATAAATAGTTATACATGTATAATGGTTATATAGTAATACATAATGGTTATATAGTTAAAGTGAAACTACTAAATAGAGTAGATTGCAGACTTCTGGAGTCTGTTTCTCTTCACAAACACCCCATTCATTGATGCACGAGGAAAATCGAAATTCTTACAAGATCTGAAAAATCACCCATGTTATTTTTGTAGATTTTTATAGGTTCTCATTAAAATGTTCAAGGGTGGGGGTTGCATGGCCCCTTGGGTACGTGCCTGAGGTCAGGTGAAAGCTGCCAATCTGTGAATGGTGCCAATATAAAAAGAAAATCCTGAGAACCGCTCAAGATTTCAAGCACACGATTCTTTAAACAAGGCATGATGAGAAGTTACTGGTGCAACTACGGTAGCAAGTTTTGTAAAATCTTGTACGAATTTTTAAACGTAATAATAAAATCCAATCGTGCTATATACAATTATTGCAAAAACCTAATAGTAATTTAATTTGATCTCGAAAGGATCTACTGTTACCCCATGTTCTTGCAGATTCATCTTGATATACCTTACTTAAGATTCTGTGTTGTATATCTAATATGCAGTTTGGGAACACAATCTCTTTATGTAGAGGATTTCGTGACAAACTAAACTTTTTATTTCTTTCCGTGTGATTCGCTGTTTTTGTATAAATTTATTTCATTAATTATTAACACCATCCTTCGTCTCGTCTTTATTCAATCAGATACGCATCTTATTGGTTACATTGGGTGCCATCTATTCGACACTTTTACTACATAGGCTAGAGAGAGTAATAAATACGTGGTTCGCGTAGAATAAATGGTGACTATTCACATATTACGTTTATATGCCCTATACCATATGTGCAGAAACTAAATGCCCGATTGCAAATACTCAAGTATAAAATGTTTAAGACCACATCGTATTAACTGTACGTCATTCCCACTTCAAGTTATTTGAGAGTCATATATTGCCTTTTATAGAGAGATCTTTAAAGAAAAAGTTATGACAGCCTTAAAATTAAGCACATCTGAAAGAGTAAGAGAGAGAGAGGGGAAGGGGGGTGGGGGATACCCTTCACCAGTCATCAAACACTCAAAGTAACGTACATGATTTTATGATCCAGAATCCAGGAATACAGGGGCGGCGCCAGAAATTTTCGTCCGGGTGGGAAGAAGCTCCTTATTGATAGATTAGGGTGGGCAGTATAAATGTAAGACCATATGTGTATGTAAGACGTATGTATCCCCCATTCTCTTACACTCCCGATTTTCCTCTTACTTCTTTTCCCTTTCCTTTTCTTGTTTTCTTCTTTATCTTTTCTAATCTAGTCTCGCATCTTGCTACATTTCCTTTCGCTTTGTCTCTGATGGACACAATTATTTCAAGGAAGTGTTTACCCATGCGCAGCCATACCCCAGATATACATTCTAATCACATTCTTTCCTGCATTTTAATACAGTGAAATAAATGTGAATTAGGTTGAAGCTTGTGTTGCAAATACAAGGCACATACTTGATTTTATGTATTCGTCGACAATGATAGAAAGTGTGATGGTAGACAATCGTGAAGTTTCTCGTAATTTAAATGCATGTTCCTGAGCATAGTATTTTCATCGTATGAGTTTTTGACTGAAAGAGTTTTCTTACTCCTTGTGGTCACTTTTCTTAGCTTACAAGGTTTGTACAGCTGACAAATCTATCTGAATGTTTGTAGCAGCGGCGATTGGGTGTCAACATTTGAGGGGCAAGGACAACATACTTTTTCTTGGTAGAAACGGTTTAGCATAAAGAGGCCATAGTGTGGGGGCAAAAAGTGACAAAATGTGGCGAGGGAACTTGATCCCCCACTTCCCGGTCCTCCTAATCGCTGCCACTGAATGTTTGTATTAAAATAAACGTCTTATTATGAATGATTTAAAACACACACGGAAAACAAATTCTTTGTTCATTGTCCGTTAAGTATTCCTAGGCTAATGAAAGGCTATTTTGACAATATATCACTCATAAGTAATAAACAAGTAAGATTGAAAAATCTGTTCAGAATTGAAGATATTACGAGGGTCACTATTTATATTTTGAGCCTAACAATGAAAAAACAGGAATTTGGCATTGAAAACTGCTTTATTGTTTTTCGAAGTATTCTCCTTTATGGTCAATACACTTTTGCATTCGTTCGAATCATTTGTCAAAGCAGTTTTTCCAATCTTTTTGAGACACCTCCATAATATGGTTTTTGAACGGATCAACGGCGTCTTCCGCCGACGAAAATCGTTGCCCACGCAATTTATTCTTGACATTCGGGAACAAGAAGAAGTCATTGGGTGCCAAATCAGGACTGTACGGCGGATGACCCATCAATTCGATTTTTTGACTGTTCATAAAGTCGGTTGTTAGACGAGATGTGTGACAGCTGGCATTGTCTTGAAGAAGAATGATCCGACGGCGTTTGTTTGTTTTCCGTATTTGCCCGAAGACCTCTGGCAAACAAAGTGTTGTGTACCATTCAGAGTTGACCGTTCTACGTTCCTGTAAAGGCACAGTTGCCACATGACCAGTTTTCCAGAAAAAACAGGCGACCATTTGTTTCGATGTGCTTCGAGCGCGAACAACTTTTGTTGGATTGGGTTAATCTTGAAACACCCATACAGTCGACTGCTGTTTACGTTCCGGCTCATATGCATATATATATGATTCGTCACCTGTTACAATTTTATATACGTCTTTTGAAGCACCACGATTGTATTTATTGAGCATTTGTTTGCACCAATTGACGCGAGCGTCTTTTTGAGTTTTTGTCAAATTGTGTGGGATCCAACGAGAACATACCTTTCTCACAGCTAAATGATCATGTAATATTTTATATATGCTGGTGGAACTAATGCCTATGGTTGCCTCAATCTCACACTATGTCACATGATGATCTTGCAGTATTAGGTTTTGCACAGCATCAATGTTTTCTTGAACAACAACTGATTTTGGACGACCTTCGCGTATCTCGTCGGTGAGCGAATGGCGGCCACGATTAAATTCGTTATACCAGCGTTTCACAGAGGCAAAGGATGGGGCTTCATCGCCAAATGTGGAAGTAAGTTGGTCGATGCACTCTTGTCTTGATAATCCACGTCGAAAATCGTAAAAAATCATCGCACGAAAATGTTCACGAGTTAATTCCATTTTATTGTTGTCGCGCAATCTCCAAGGCAACATAAACAACACAAATGAAGCTATTGACAAAACATTTGAAGTACGTTATGGTCAATAATGCCAGAAGATTCCGTGCAAACGTCAAATCGCGCCTAACTTCAATCAGTGTTGCCAAGGCTCAAAATATAAATAGTGACCCTCGTATTAGCTAAGTTGCTATTCGTTTTCTGAACTGTCATGTTACTAATGCGGGGGAAGCAATACACGTATGGTCACATGAACATATTTTTTGAGGTAACAAAATTATTTAGGACACAAGGAATTCATCGAAGTTGATCACCGTGTCAGTAATAATTCATCTATTTTTCATAATGGCTTGGGTTGTATGGTGTGACCATTTCGAACACACTAGAATGTCAACCTCTACCCTGTGCAGCATACCCTGGAAACTTTATTTTTTCAGGGCAACGAGTCCTTAGCACTTGAAACGACCGTAAAAGTAATAATTTATGAGGGTTTGTATTTTGAGTGTCAGCGTGTGTTTGTTTTCGCCCCTTGGTTACTTTCATCTAATCACCATTGAACCTTACCGTCGTCATTATGAAAATTAGCAGAAAAATGACTTTAAATAAAACAAATCAACCACAACTTACTCTTTCAAAAATGGAGTTTCATTAGTTCATACCTCTTAGAAAGTTGAGGTGGTAAGTTTCAATTGCACAGCGTTTCATTAGTGGATCAAGGCAGCTAATTCCGTAAACAATGACGTTGCTTTCCGAAAGTCTAAATTATTTGTCTCAGGCAATCACCCTCTTAAAATAGACGCATCTTCTGTGGTGATAAAATACCACGTTTGGTGCGAGTTCTTTCTGTATATTTTTCCCCAATGGCATAACGCTGTCGCATTATAATGAAGAGGTCCTGTGTTCGACTCCCCCCTCCTCTGGTGGAAGCATAATGCACATTGGTTCGAACTACACGTTAAACTGTAGGTTTAGTCCTGATTAGCCTATCTGATCATAAAAGTGGGCTTAAAAACAAACTAACAAAATCGTATTCTATATACTTCGTGACATAACTTTTTTTCTTTACTTCAGCTGCATCTACAGATTCTGTTTATATTTTCGGTTGATTAATGTGGAAAAATTTATGTGTGGGACGAGGATCTCTAAATAGGATAAGCCACTCATTAGTAGATAATTGAATAATTCTGTAGCTTTTTCCATACATAATTGGTTTATTAAAATGTATTCACTTCCGTTTTGTAGTGATTATTGTGATTTCTTCTTATTAGTAGAATGAATATAAAGTTGATATTTCGCATACCATATTGATATTTGAAGATAACAGGTATATAAAAATTGTAATGAAATAAGAAAAGGAACACTTCTGGAATTTAAATGCAGAGTTAATTAAAACTATATTATACTCTCTAGCATACTTAAACCCAAAGATTTATGGCTGCAGCAACACAAGCCTTCCATCTGTCCTATTCGGGGCAAGATCAATCCAATCTTTCCCATCCATGCAGATTTATTTTAGGTTCATCTCAACGTAATCGCTCCATCCTCGTCTTGGCCTTCCCACTGGTCTCATACCATCAGGTTTCCCTACAAGAATCCTGTAAACTATTCTTTCCTCTGCCATTCGTGTCACATGGCCTGCCCATCTAAGTCTTCGTGATTAAATTATTCTAATAATAATAATTATTAAAACGTTGAAATAAACAATAGTGTTGGCGGAGGAAGTAAAGCTAAGATGATGTTTTTATTTGTTTATTTGGAGATTATTTTAACCATACCCAGGCTGGGATTTATATACGTATGTAGAGGCCCAGAGCTGCAGTCCTTAAGTTCAACCTTAATTCTGATCTAACCTTGATCATACCCTGCATAATTTTGAGCCTCCTAAGCCTACCAACTGCTTTTAATCATGGAAGTATTCATTTGTTCACAGTTTTTGTTTCAATAGCTCTAGTATTTGCTTTCAATTTCTAATGACAAAATTGGCTTTATATGGGTTGATAATATGTGAATATTTCTAGCATAGATAATATTCACAAGTAAAATATCGAAACATTCATATGAATTTGATTGGGTGGGCAATCGGGTGGGCACAGGAATTTTTGGGTGGGCCCTTGCCCACCCGTGCCACCCCTGTCGCCGTCCCTGCAGAAATACAAGGTAAAATTGAGGATCTCTCTTTAAATAGTTTAAATGATACTGGAAGTCAGTGTAATCTATTAGATTATAAAATCTGGACAATTCTGTTTCATTATACCAGGAACCGGACCCTGTAGCCGAGTGGTTAACATATCGCGCTGCGACGCCAAGGATCCCGGGTTCGAATCCCGCTCGGGCTTGGTTGTTCGTGAATGTCCATTCATCAATTTCATCATTCATCCCCATCTTCGCAAATTAGCCCGGAGGCACAAAACGCGAAGTAAAATAAACTAAATCAATCAATCAATCATTATACCAGGAGCTGAAAGCAAAACTCAAACAACGAAGAAATTCTAAAGGTGTTCAAACAAACCCTGGTACTAAAGGTGATTTAATCATGATTAAAAATCATGCTAAGAGCTCTGCTTTAAACAAAACTATCTACAAATTGTATGATTTGTTTATTGGCCCATTCTTGGTAATGGAAGTAAGAAACAACTGTGTGACTGTAGTTTCCCTAGAAGGACAGGGAACAAAAAGTAGACAAAACATAGAAAAAACATTAAACCTTTTAATTGCTCGGAGGAGAAAAGAAAGGAGTTGCTACGAAATACTGATTTCTCTCTTTAATTGTACATAAGGTTTAAATTTGTTGTAATTTTGTGTAAAGACAAGTTCAGTTGTTTACGTTATGTATCTTATTATCATGTGTAAAACAGCATGAATTATTATCTCTGTTCTGTTTATTTACTGTTGATCATGATATTGTATTGTATGGGAGAACTTATGTTTGGCTTCTCCCCTCACAAGCCATGTATCTTATCTGTCTAACTTATTTCAATGCATCAAAGACAAACGTTTGACACGAGTAAAAGCGGAAAGGTGCCTCGCGGGAAGAATGATAAGAAGGAACGTATGTAAGATGAATGTAATATGGTTTACAAATTTATTAAAGAACTTCATTTGCACATTTAGCTTCAAAGGGAAGAAGTACACTCGTGAAGAATATAATTCTTTAAATGGTTATAAGACGGTTATGAAATAATAATGATAATGAAGAGATTACAGTAAAGAAGATGGCTATAAAGTAGAGGTGAATGCAGTGAGGTAGCTTTCAAGTTGGTTGCAAGTTGTGAGGTTGCTGTAGAAGAAGTGAAGAAGATACATTGGAGATGTTAATGTTTTCAACCGGATGAGAATTTGCAACAGTTCTTTAATTCAAAGACACTTTTGCCATTATATCTTGTTATTTGATTTTGTGCATAATCTGAAAAGAATAAAGAAAATTCTGTTGTACATACTTTATTCAATGTTGATGTTCTTTTGTTTTGTTATGGGTTACTATCGTAACATACCCTACGGTATGTGGGATCGAATATGGGTAATGTAGCTCATTCACCATTCATCCTCAATAACGGCGTACTCACTCATCATGGTGAGGTTAATGGCAATGTGCGAGAGGTAATAAACATACACATATGAATAGCCAAACACAATACTTGAGTTTAAACCCCTAAAGACTGGATCTGCATGGCTAATGGAAAACGGTATACCTGTCTCGGTATGGCACCTGAAGTTCTGCGAAGGATGGTTATGGTCGTGACTGTACAACAGAGTCTGACTCGCGACTCTCTCCAATACGTCCTTCCCCAAATCATACTTCTGCCTTTGTCTCCGCAATGCTTGTAAATGACCCATAACCTCTCTCCTCCCAGACATTTATTCCGATCGAATTTACTAAATAATGCCGAATCAGTTACCTGCAGTCTCTTCCTTGATTGCAATTGTTTACACCCGTTTACAACGATGGCGATCAAGGAAGCTTGGCAATGTCTGACAAGGCATTCCTCAGATGTTCCTAGATATTTCCTGTCTGGAAAGGTGATGGCTAAATGTCTTGGATTTGGAGTTTTTTGCACTTAGTATTTTCAATGATTTTATAGATTGTTACGCATTGGTGACTGTAGAAGATGTTTAATATGCTCGTGGGTTAAGTTACATTTGTCAAGTTATTTTATTTAATTATTGCAAAAAACTGCTTCACACTCTCTTCACTTGTAATCCTTAGCAGTAAGGTGAAGCCACGTATCTCCAATTAACTGACTCTTTTTAAGAGTCAGGCATATTCCTAAGTATACATTATTTCCTCTCCCCTGTAAATTTGATAAATTGGAGTTACGTCGCTCTGGTTCTCATACGACGAATTTTTCCTGAACTGGCCTAACAGCATTATGTACAGCCACAATGCACTACACATATGTGCTTTATGGAAATGCATATAGGTTGAATGTATAATCTACACCGACCGCTGGGTGGAGGGTGGTGAACGCAACGCGCTACGAAGCTGGAGGTCAAAGGTTTGAACTCCTGTCAAGGTAGATTAGAATCTTATCGATGATGGAATTTAAAGGTCAGGAAGGGGAATTTGAGACAATTAAATAGAAATTTCAGTAATAATTAGGAACAGGACTGGAAGGGGACAAAAGAAGTGTAAATGGAGGTGTCGGGGGGTGGGCTGCGATTCAGAGAATAAAATCTGTTTTACTTGTTACAACGTCGTCCTACGTATGTCTATTCAGCGAAAACCGAACGCTCTGAGTCGAAGCATGCCGAGATATCAGCTGAAAGTATGCGCTGTTTAGGTCTATATCTAACCAAAGATTGTCTCCAGTTCTTACCCAAAAATTTGTTACGATCCTGGTAACTCTTCTATCCCTTACTCCTGTAGTCGTGGACATCAAGACTAATGGTCTTCAATGAAACCCATCTCAAGGTAGGTTTAAGAAAAATCCAACCAGTTCTTTAGTTTAATTTTAAACTGTTTATTTATTCACCGGGACACCGAATACCGGAACTTGAGTATAACTTCTCGTCGATAAAAAGATACTAGTTCGAAGAACAACACTGAGGTGGTCTAAATCTAGGGTTTACGGAAGAGCGGAATTAACCTGTTCACTTCTTCCTAGACTGGAATTCTCGGTGTCCTGACAAAATGTACCTCTTGGGTTTTCGCGACGAAACTCAGATAAACAGCTACCTGTGAAGGATCCACTAGAAACTGCAAAATATTTACTCCGCGACAAAACGTACCACTTCAAGGAAAACGATAGAACTTGACCTTGACATGTCAGACATTCCAATACGGTGCGTTATCCAGCACCCAGCTAGGTTATTCGTTTTAGCTAATTAGTCATTACGACTTTGATCTCTTAGGTGGAATATTTAGTTGGGAGCATGAACATGGAAATAGAGTTAAGTGTTACTAATAAGGGCGGTTTGTGTGCTCATTTCGAGGAACACGCTTACAGGAAGAAAAGAGAAGCGAAGGATGGTACTATCATGTGGATTTTGGCAAGGAAGCAATCTGATAAGTGTTGTGTTTTTATAAAATCAAAAGAGAATAAAGTGGTTAGGTTAGGTTTGAAGGCAATAGCTTACACGTAGAAATTGGAATGAAACAAGATTGATTGATTGATTCACTGATTGATTGATTTAGTTTATTTTACTTCGCGTTTTGTGCCTCTGGGCTAATTTGCGAAGATGGGGATGAGTGTTGAAATGATGAAATTGATGAATGGACATTCACAAACGACCAAGCCCGAGCAGGATTCGAACCCGGGACCCTTGACGTTGCAGCGCGATGTGCTAACCACTTTCTTTCTTTTTTTTGTAAAGGAAAGAGAGCCCCTACGCACAAGCTCCCCCCATCACACTCCATTCACTCATATCATTTCACTCAAATTTCTATTTCAGGACTTTTCAGGACAGACAATCACAAACATCCATGTCCGAGCCGGGATTTAAACTCGGGACCCCTGGCGTCGTAGCGCGATGTGCTAACCACTCCGGCACAGGGGCCTTCACCACTCGGCCACAGGGTCTGGCGATAAAACATAATAAAAAAATGTGGACGACAGCTTAACCACAGCTGATCCAAAGCCTGGATAAAGTGTGATGAAAATCAGCAAAACTAGAGAAAATCGTAAAACCGTAATTTCGGTAAATGATTTTTGATGCCGTCCCATCAAGTGGTACGTTTTGTCGCATCGCAAATATTTTAAGACTCATTAGAAGACCCTTCGTAGGTAGCCGGTCAGGTGGTAGGTACGTTTTGTCGCGTATTCGGAATTCTCACCTGAGGTGAGGTGACCAATCTAGGTTTCATAGAAGAGCGGCTTTAACTTGTTCACTTCTTCCTAGACTGGTGTTCTCACCTGACTCTCATTTCCACCCAAAATGCGTCGAATTTATACTCAAGCTCTCAGCCTCGAACCCCTGCCTTTAGGTAATTTTATCACACAATATTCTGAAATATAAAAGATAGATATTCGGAATACACATAGTTCCGTTTTGTTTAATTTTCAAAGAGAGTTTACATATTTATTTGAGTTAACAATTATTTTTTTAACGTTGATAAATCTTCTTACATTTGAAAAATTTACAAATTTAAACGTTCCGCCATTAGCTAATTACAATTTAGTTAGTTCATTAACATTGGGAATATCTTGGTTTTCGATTGATTGGTTGAATTGATGTTTTAAGTCCACTTTATGCACAGTAAGGCTAATCGGGATTGGACCTACAGTTTAAAGTGGGATCCGAACCACTATGAGCCTCCACCGGGTATCCAACCCGGGACCCTTTGATTACCACTGCGCCATCGGGGAGGCCTCTTGGTTTTCGAGTTTGTATTACTGTAACGAGTGCACTCACGGCCCCCGAAATGACGTGTCAATCATACCCCGGCACGGGGCCAAACGTCGTTATGTGTAGGGGAAACCGGTCGTGACTCACGGTCCAGTTATCAAGTTCGGTACTGAGACGGTCGTTTATTGTCATACTATTGCGAGGCGGAGATTAATACCTTGAAATGTTACACTGTTTGGTTTACCTTTGAGATGTAGATTCGAACAATCATAAAACACTAATAGCATAGTATCTGGTACCTGAAAAACATCAAATAACAACACTGACGAACGGTAAAAAAGTGAATATATATTGTAACAACAAATAAAATATTGCAATCAACAACTGTTTACAAAACCTCCTCACTCTCACGACATTCACGCTATCTCTCTTTCACACACATGAGGTATTTTTACATGTGAAGTATGGATACAAATCATGGATCTCATTAACATATCATCCTTTTTAATTTTTAAACCTTTATGTGAATTTAGGGCATTTGTCTGCCAGCTCCTGTGCTCTTTTAATTTAACTTAAGTGCCAGCCCTCGGAAAGCGGTTAACTAAGACAATTGGGTCGGCGTGGTTAAATCTTTCGTTCGAATGAACGTATGCATCGAGTCGCAAGCTCGACATTATACAAGTTTCCCGGACGGGGGCATTACACACAAGCCTCTCTCGTCCAATGAGAACAACTACACAATTACATAGTGATGCAAAAACTTAATTGGCTCCAGCTGCCGGAATACACTAATCAATCGTCGGCGCGAGCAAAAATTACCTTAAAAACCACTATGCAACAAATAATACTATTTCATGCGCACGACCTTGCAATAAAAATTACGCTTTCCACAATTAAAAGGGACTCATCAGTCAACTATTGACAAATTAAATGGCGCGACGGGGCGGTCGGTTACACAAGAAATGGAGCACACTTTGACAATTTACACTAAATATTAAAGAAATGAAATGGAGCTTCTAATCCTGAATGCAGACAATTAAATTAGCACATCTGAACATGAAATAACTCTTTTTATAACAATACCAAAAATTATCGGACGCGGGGGTTAGGTTCGGGTTTTCCTGAGTAACTTTGCAAATAAATGAGACTTCGGCGTTAACAGTACGGTGTTGATACTAACGACGCACGTTTACATTGACATGAGACCCTCTGAAGTATACTGTACCAGACTCTGCTACATGGCGTGGTCATTCATCTCTCCTGGACGCGGGACTTGCACACGGTTCCTTTGTGGCGAAATTGTCCTCCAAGGTCGATCGCGACGAAGAATAATTGCGACGATCTGTTGTACTTGCACCTCCTCAGAACTTCGGGCGTTCATCTCGTCACTAGCGTCGGGTGTACGTAGTCACGCGTCGGTTCGGAATCTCTCTGGTGACGGCTTCGATTCGGCGTCGTTCCGGAAGCGTCGTTCTGGAGTCGTCCTTCAATCTCTCCCTCTGGCTTCGATCGGCGTCGTTCTGAAGACGTCCTTCGGGCTTTGGTTGGGACGTCGATCTGAAAGCGTCCTTCGGGCTTTGGGCAGTGTTTGGCGTTGATGTCGTCTTTGGCGTTGGCTGACCGGCTTCATCGGAAGATGGCGATGCATCGTTGTTCTGAAGACGTCCTTCGGGCTTTGGTTGGGACGTCGATCTGAAAGCGTCCTTCGGGCTTTGGGCAGTGTTTGGTTTTGGCGTCGTCTGACTGGCTTCGGCGTCGTTGCAGGCGTCAGGGAAGCGACGCCCCCCTTCTCTATCTTCTTTAGCCCTCCATCCTTATGTAGTCCACGCTTGGCAAAAACAAATCACCGCGTAATCTTCACCAAAATAAGGCGCACACTGGTAACTCTATCTGCAATTCGCTCACGGTACGTAAGGAAACAAAGTTCACGGACACAAAACAATGATCACGCGAGAGTGTAGCGCGGAGCTGCTCTCTCTATGAAATCCGGGTCAAAAACTGTGTCTGGGATGGTAGCACCGCGTATTTAAGAGAGATTCAAAATCGTCCGTTGAAACCCACGCTCAGGTAGCTTGGCTTCGCTTTTGGAGGAGATGCGAATGACCTGTGTCCATTGTCTTGAAACTCGGTCACCGAGGCGTCTTCGATACTTTCAGGCGTGGGGTCCAGCTGATATCTCTGGTCATCCGTGAACATGGGTTAGCCCGCCCGCTGCGACTCAAGCTCGGTAGCGGCGAAAACAATCTTTCCTTATCTCCGCGTTGGTGCAAATATGTCATGTCCTAAGCCGAAAAGACAGTTCCGCTGTCACTCAAGAAAAACCCTTCTCCCAACTCCCCACGTCTGGCTCGGATACAAGTTTATTCACAAAATAAACAACCTCACACTTTCAAGTTGGTGCATAAAATGAATCAATAAACCAAAAAATAATTTACATCGAACTGCGTTTTACATGTCACTAGATACCGTGACATTTCGCCCTCCTTCCGATCAAAAAATTCTGTAGGCGAATAAAATTTTTACTACTCAGGGGCATGAAATTTTTGACTACAAATTTTTTAACACCCTGTACAAGAAAAGTAAACCAGTTCGATAACACAAAACACATGATATAAATGATACCTCCAATTTACATAATAAATATACATTTTATACACTCTGGGTATGGCGCAATGTTATTTTATACTTCTAAAATGGCGCGATGTCGCTTAACCATGTTTCGCCATCCCATTCCTCCCTTCGGCGCTGACGACCTGACGGCCCCGGCTGTGGAGACGTGTTGCTGGGATTCGGCCCGTTCGCGTTTCGCGTCGGGCTCCTTTGAACCCTCGGCGGGCTGCGCCTTGCGTTCTCGTTGTCCGAACGCGGGCTCTCCGGTCTACTGTTGGGATGACGTTGATAATAACCATTGTTCACTCGACCGTTGGAAAAGTTGTTGTCGTTGCTGTGGTTATAGTGACCCGGCGAACTGCGAGTCTGACCACCTCGACGTCTCTGTCCCCGATAGTGGCGTCTCTGTCGTGGCGAAGGCGGATCATCTCGAAACTGGCGAACTTCGGCTCCTGGAGCGCGTTGCTGCCCATCGTACCTCCTCTGGACGAAATGGACGCGTGGGTGCTTGTTTCCCCGGTTTCCTTCATCCTCCGGTCGCCTTCTTTTGTTCCATCTTTCGTTTCGCGTCCTCTCGCGTTCCTCTTCGCACTGGTTTAGGTTCTCTAGAGTGAGCGACATGGCTTCTGCATCGTAAACGCACGCCCCGTTGAGATGCCGTCTTATCTCTTGCGGGTAATGATAAATTAGGGCCGCAATTATCTCCGACGTGGTCATCTGTGGCTGGAGAGCTTGGAACTCATTGAACTTACGCCAGAAATATTGCGAAAAAGTAAGTCCCCCGTTCCTGTCGTACCTCTCGTTCCTCAGCTGGATGAGCATCCTTTCCACTTGCATAGGGCGCTGAAAGTGTGTCAGGAACGCTTCCCTAAACGCCGAGTAAGAATGAAAGTGTCTTTCATTCCGATCCAGCCAGTTCTTTGCCCGATCTTGCATTAGGCCTTTCAGCACGAGTAATCGCTCCCCATCCGCAAGTCCTAACTCCCGAGCTGTTGCTTCAAATTCCTCGATGAAGGCAGACGGCAATATCCTGTCGGCCCCGGAGAACTTCTTGAAATGTTTTTTATATTCAGGCGGGAACAGAGCTCTTCTCGTTGGTGCTGGTGCAGACCGTATATCTTCCCGGGATGAAGTTTGGGCTTCGAACGGTCGCGGCGATGGAGGATGTAGTCCAGGTTCCACTTCGCTTCCTCCGTTGATAAGCGTAGTCGGTCTTGCGTCACTCGCGCGCCTTGAAGACGAGGGGACCTCATCTGGCTGCGATGACGTCATGGCTGCCGGCTCTCGCGATGATCCGGGAACGTCGGCTACGTTCAGTCGCTGCAGTTTCTCTTCTATTTCCTTTATCTTTTCGGAATTCCCTTCCGCTAGACTCGCTGCTCGCCGTGCCTGTCGCTCGAGGGCATCGTTGCTCCGATTACAGGCTGACTCCAGCTGTGCACATTGTTGGCCGATGTGTTGCAAAGCTCCTTCCTGCTCACTTACGCTCTGCGCCAGTGTTGCCACCTTGGCTTCCTGTTCATTGACGCGAGCGTCGGTCCTGGCGATCCTGGATTCGATTCGAGCCTCGGATTCTTGGATCGTCTGAAGGAGTTGTTGCTTTATTTCTTCTCCGGAGGCGCGAACCGTCCCTTGGAGGCGTTCTTCCATCCCTCGTACGTCGGTCTGCATCCCTTGCACCTCAGCCTGCAATCCCTGGATGTTGGTTTGGACTCTGGTTTCCAATCCCTGGATGTTGGTCTGGACCCCTTGCATTTCGGTTTTCATTTCTTGCATGTTGGCTTGCAACCTCTCGGAGTCGGTACGCATCCCTTGGAGCATCTGGAGGATGAGCTGGAATTGGTTGGCACCACTGCCACTTCCTACGTCATCTTGTTCCTTGCTGTGGTCGCTGTCCGCACGTGACGATGTACCCCCCTGGGCACTTGGTATCTCCCTTTCCATTCCTGGCGGGCTTTTGCACTGGAGACAAACCGGTCCGGAATCTCCCTCGCTGTCGACTTCGAAATCATAAAATTCCTGTCCACAAACCTTGCAAACCATCATGACGTCACTCTTGTTCAAACAGTCTATGCGACGATTTCTTAATCTCATGAAGGCCTTTCCTTAATTATCTGCTCAATCTTATGTCGCACTTTGGAACAGTTACGCAAACTTACGCGAGCTCACACAAAAATGTGAATTACAAATCGATACATAAAAAGAAAAAGGAGGTCCGTCGGGAATCCCTTATCCCGCAACTCAACCTAATGCCATACCTTATGCCAACAACCAAAAAAAAAGTACACAAAAAGTACATAAAAAATGCCCTATGCAGCTGCCCTTGCTGCTTTCGCCGAAAAAAAATATCTGCCCTACTGTTACTAATTACGCCCAAAAACGTGACCTTACACGTGAACATACGACAAATACATGAAAATAACCCTCGAAATACAAAACGAAAAACACACAAATAACCAGGAACCTAACACAAGAATTTTATGCATGACGTATACAACAATGAAATTTCTACCGCTCTCGCAACCTGGCTTTCCTGGAAAGACATGACAAAAGTTGCCGTCCCATGTTCGCGGCGCCAAATGTAACGAGTGCACTCACGGCCCCCGAAATGACGTGTCAATCATACCCCGGCACGGGGCCAAACGTCGTTATGTGTAGGGGAAACCGGTCGTGACTCACGGTCCAGTTATCAAGTTCGGTACTGAGACGGTCGTTTATTGTCATACTATTGCGAGGCGGAGATTAATACCTTGAAATGTTACACTGTTTGGTTTACCTTTGAGATGTAGATTCGAACAATCATAAAACACTAATAGCATAGTATCTGGTACCTGAAAAACATCAAATAACAACACTGACGAACGGTAAAAAAGTGAATATATATTGTAACAACAAATAAAATATTGCAATCAACAACTGTTTACAAAACCTCCTCACTCTCACGACATTCACGCTATCTCTCTTTCACACACATGAGGTATTTTTACATGTGAAGTATGGATACAAATCATGGATCTCATTAACATATCATCCTTTTTAATTTTTAAACCTTTATGTGAATTTAGGGCATTTGTCTGCCAGCTCCTGTGCTCTTTTAATTTAACTTAAGTGCCAGCCCTCGGAAAGCGGTTAACTAAGACAATTGGGTCGGCGTGGTTAAATCTTTCGTTCGAATGAACGTATGCATCGAGTCGCAAGCTCGACATTATACAAGTTTCCCGGACGGGGGCATTACACACAAGCCTCTCTCGTCCAATGAGAACAACTACACAATTACATAGTGATGCAAAAACTTAATTGGCTCCAGCTGCCGGAATACACTAATCAATCGTCGGCGCGAGCAAAAATTACCTTAAAAACCACTATGCAACAAATAATACTATTTCATGCGCACGACCTTGCAATAAAAATTACGCTTTCCACAATTAAAAGGGACTCATCAGTCAACTATTGACAAATTAAATGGCGCGACGGGGCGGTCGGTTACACAAGAAATGGAGCACACTTTGACAATTTACACTAAATATTAAAGAAATGAAATGGAGCTTCTAATCCTGAATGCAGACAATTAAATTAGCACATCTGAACATGAAATAACTCTTTTTATAACAATACCAAAAATTATCGGACGCGGGGGTTAGGTTCGGGTTTTCCTGAGTAACTTTGCAAATAAATGAGACTTCGGCGTTAACAGTACGGTGTTGATACTAACGACGCACGTTTACATTGACATGAGACCCTCTGAAGTATACTGTACCAGACTCTGCTACATGGCGTGGTCATTCATCTCTCCTGGACGCGGGACTTGCACACGGTTCCTTTGTGGCGAAATTGTCCTCCAAGGTCGATCGCGACGAAGAATAATTGCGACGATCTGTTGTACTTGCACCTCCTCAGAACTTCGGGCGTTCATCTCGTCACTAGCGTCGGGTGTACGTAGTCACGCGTCGGTTCGGAATCTCTCTGGTGACGGCTTCGATTCGGCGTCGTTCCGGAAGCGTCGTTCTGGAGTCGTCCTTCAATCTCTCCCTCTGGCTTCGATCGGCGTCGTTCTGAAGACGTCCTTCGGGCTTTGGTTGGGACGTCGATCTGAAAGCGTCCTTCGGGCTTTGGGCAGTGTTTGGCGTTGATGTCGTCTTTGGCGTTGGCTGACCGGCTTCATCGGAAGATGGCGATGCATCGTTGTTCTGAAGACGTCCTTCGGGCTTTGGTTGGGACGTCGATCTGAAAGCGTCCTTCGGGCTTTGGGCAGTGTTTGGTTTTGGCGTCGTCTGACTGGCTTCGGCGTCGTTGCAGGCGTCAGGGAAGCGACGCCCCCCTTCTCTATCTTCTTTAGCCCTCCATCCTTATGTAGTCCACGCTTGGCAAAAACAAATCACCGCGTAATCTTCACCAAAATAAGGCGCACACTGGTAACTCTATCTGCAATTCGCTCACGGTACGTAAGGAAACAAAGTTCACGGACACAAAACAATGATCACGCGAGAGTGTAGCGCGGAGCTGCTCTCTCTATGAAATCCGGGTCAAAAACTGTGTCTGGGATGGTAGCACCGCGTATTTAAGAGAGATTCAAAATCGTCCGTTGAAACCCACGCTCAGGTAGCTTGGCTTCGCTTTTGGAGGAGATGCGAATGACCTGTGTCCATTGTCTTGAAACTCGGTCACCGAGGCGTCTTCGATACTTTCAGGCGTGGGGTCCAGCTGATATCTCTGGTCATCCGTGAACATGGGTTAGCCCGCCCGCTGCGACTCAAGCTCGGTAGCGGCGAAAACAATCTTTCCTTATCTCCGCGTTGGTGCAAATATGTCATGTCCTAAGCCGAAAAGACAGTTCCGCTGTCACTCAAGAAAAACCCTTCTCCCAACTCCCCACGTCTGGCTCGGATACAAGTTTATTCACAAAATAAACAACCTCACACTTTCAAGTTGGTGCATAAAATGAATCAATAAACCAAAAAATAATTTACATCGAACTGCGTTTTACATGTCACTAGATACCGTGACATTTCGCCCTCCTTCCGATCAAAAAATTCTGTAGGCGAATAAAATTTTTACTACTCAGGGGCATGAAATTTTTGACTACAAATTTTTTAACACCCTGTACAAGAAAAGTAAACCAGTTCGATAACACAAAACACATGATATAAATGATACCTCCAATTTACATAATAAATATACATTTTATACACTCTGGGTATGGCGCAATGTTATTTTATACTTCTAAAATGGCGCGATGTCGCTTAACCATGTTTCGCCATCCCATTCCTCCCTTCGGCGCTGACGACCTGACGGCCCCGGCTGTGGAGACGTGTTGCTGGGATTCGGCCCGTTCGCGTTTCGCGTCGGGCTCCTTTGAACCCTCGGCGGGCTGCGCCTTGCGTTCTCGTTGTCCGAACGCGGGCTCTCCGGTCTACTGTTGGGATGACGTTGATAATAACCATTGTTCACTCGACCGTTGGAAAAGTTGTTGTCGTTGCTGTGGTTATAGTGACCCGGCGAACTGCGAGTCTGACCACCTCGACGTCTCTGTCCCCGATAGTGGCGTCTCTGTCGTGGCGAAGGCGGATCATCTCGAAACTGGCGAACTTCGGCTCCTGGAGCGCGTTGCTGCCCATCGTACCTCCTCTGGACGAAATGGACGCGTGGGTGCTTGTTTCCCCGGTTTCCTTCATCCTCCGGTCGCCTTCTTTTGTTCCATCTTTCGTTTCGCGTCCTCTCGCGTTCCTCTTCGCACTGGTTTAGGTTCTCTAGAGTGAGCGACATGGCTTCTGCATCGTAAACGCACGCCCCGTTGAGATGCCGTCTTATCTCTTGCGGGTAATGATAAATTAGGGCCGCAATTATCTCCGACGTGGTCATCTGTGGCTGGAGAGCTTGGAACTCATTGAACTTACGCCAGAAATATTGCGAAAAAGTAAGTCCCCCGTTCCTGTCGTACCTCTCGTTCCTCAGCTGGATGAGCATCCTTTCCACTTGCATAGGGCGCTGAAAGTGTGTCAGGAACGCTTCCCTAAACGCCGAGTAAGAATGAAAGTGTCTTTCATTCCGATCCAGCCAGTTCTTTGCCCGATCTTGCATTAGGCCTTTCAGCACGAGTAATCGCTCCCCATCCGCAAGTCCTAACTCCCGAGCTGTTGCTTCAAATTCCTCGATGAAGGCAGACGGCAATATCCTGTCGGCCCCGGAGAACTTCTTGAAATGTTTTTTATATTCAGGCGGGAACAGAGCTCTTCTCGTTGGTGCTGGTGCAGACCGTATATCTTCCCGGGATGAAGTTTGGGCTTCGAACGGTCGCGGCGATGGAGGATGTAGTCCAGGTTCCACTTCGCTTCCTCCGTTGATAAGCGTAGTCGGTCTTGCGTCACTCGCGCGCCTTGAAGACGAGGGGACCTCATCTGGCTGCGATGACGTCATGGCTGCCGGCTCTCGCGATGATCCGGGAACGTCGGCTACGTTCAGTCGCTGCAGTTTCTCTTCTATTTCCTTTATCTTTTCGGAATTCCCTTCCGCTAGACTCGCTGCTCGCCGTGCCTGTCGCTCGAGGGCATCGTTGCTCCGATTACAGGCTGACTCCAGCTGTGCACATTGTTGGCCGATGTGTTGCAAAGCTCCTTCCTGCTCACTTACGCTCTGCGCCAGTGTTGCCACCTTGGCTTCCTGTTCATTGACGCGAGCGTCGGTCCTGGCGATCCTGGATTCGATTCGAGCCTCGGATTCTTGGATCGTCTGAAGGAGTTGTTGCTTTATTTCTTCTCCGGAGGCGCGAACCGTCCCTTGGAGGCGTTCTTCCATCCCTCGTACGTCGGTCTGCATCCCTTGCACCTCAGCCTGCAATCCCTGGATGTTGGTTTGGACTCTGGTTTCCAATCCCTGGATGTTGGTCTGGACCCCTTGCATTTCGGTTTTCATTTCTTGCATGTTGGCTTGCAACCTCTCGGAGTCGGTACGCATCCCTTGGAGCATCTGGAGGATGAGCTGGAATTGGTTGGCACCACTGCCACTTCCTACGTCATCTTGTTCCTTGCTGTGGTCGCTGTCCGCACGTGACGATGTACCCCCCTGGGCACTTGGTATCTCCCTTTCCATTCCTGGCGGGCTTTTGCACTGGAGACAAACCGGTCCGGAATCTCCCTCGCTGTCGACTTCGAAATCATAAAATTCCTGTCCACAAACCTTGCAAACCATCATGACGTCACTCTTGTTCAAACAGTCTATGCGACGATTTCTTAATCTCATGAAGGCCTTTCCTTAATTATCTGCTCAATCTTATGTCGCACTTTGGAACAGTTACGCAAACTTACGCGAGCTCACACAAAAATGTGAATTACAAATCGATACATAAAAAGAAAAAGGAGGTCCGTCGGGAATCCCTTATCCCGCAACTCAACCTAATGCCATACCTTATGCCAACAACCAAAAAAAAAGTACACAAAAAGTACATAAAAAATGCCCTATGCAGCTGCCCTTGCTGCTTTCGCCGAAAAAAAATATCTGCCCTACTGTTACTAATTACGCCCAAAAACGTGACCTTACACGTGAACATACGACAAATACATGAAAATAACCCTCGAAATACAAAACGAAAAACACACAAATAACCAGGAACCTAACACAAGAATTTTATGCATGACGTATACAACAATGAAATTTCTACCGCTCTCGCAACCTGGCTTTCCTGGAAAGACATGACAAAAGTTGCCGTCCCATGTTCGCGGCGCCAAATGTAACGAGTGCACTCACGGCCCCCGAAATGACGTGTCAATCATACCCCGGCACGGGGCCAAACGTCGTTATGTGTAGGGGAAACCGGTCGTGACTCACGGTCCAGTTATCAAGTTCGGTACTGAGACGGTCGTTTATTGTCATACTATTGCGAGGCGGAGATTAATACCTTGAAATGTTACACTGTTTGGTTTACCTTTGAGATGTAGATTCGAACAATCATAAAACACTAATAGCATAGTATCTGGTACCTGAAAAACATCAAATAACAACACTGACGAACGGTAAAAAAGTGAATATATATTGTAACAACAAATAAAATATTGCAATCAACAACTGTTTACAAAACCTCCTCACTCTCACGACATTCACGCTATCTCTCTTTCACACACATGAGGTATTTTTACATGTGAAGTATGGATACAAATCATGGATCTCATTAACATATCATCCTTTTTAATTTTTAAACCTTTATGTGAATTTAGGGCATTTGTCTGCCAGCTCCTGTGCTCTTTTAATTTAACTTAAGTGCCAGCCCTCGGAAAGCGGTTAACTAAGACAATTGGGTCGGCGTGGTTAAATCTTTCGTTCGAATGAACGTATGCATCGAGTCGCAAGCTCGACATTATACAAGTTTCCCGGACGGGGGCATTACACACAAGCCTCTCTCGTCCAATGAGAACAACTACACAATTACATAGTGATGCAAAAACTTAATTGGCTCCAGCTGCCGGAATACACTAATCAATCGTCGGCGCGAGCAAAAATTACCTTAAAAACCACTATGCAACAAATAATACTATTTCATGCGCACGACCTTGCAATAAAAATTACGCTTTCCACAATTAAAAGGGACTCATCAGTCAACTATTGACAAATTAAATGGCGCGACGGGGCGGTCGGTTACACAAGAAATGGAGCACACTTTGACAATTTACACTAAATATTAAAGAAATGAAATGGAGCTTCTAATCCTGAATGCAGACAATTAAATTAGCACATCTGAACATGAAATAACTCTTTTTATAACAATACCAAAAATTATCGGACGCGGGGGTTAGGTTCGGGTTTTCCTGAGTAACTTTGCAAATAAATGAGACTTCGGCGTTAACAGTACGGTGTTGATACTAACGACGCACGTTTACATTGACATGAGACCCTCTGAAGTATACTGTACCAGACTCTGCTACATGGCGTGGTCATTCATCTCTCCTGGACGCGGGACTTGCACACGGTTCCTTTGTGGCGAAATTGTCCTCCAAGGTCGATCGCGACGAAGAATAATTGCGACGATCTGTTGTACTTGCACCTCCTCAGAACTTCGGGCGTTCATCTCGTCACTAGCGTCGGGTGTACGTAGTCACGCGTCGGTTCGGAATCTCTCTGGTGACGGCTTCGATTCGGCGTCGTTCCGGAAGCGTCGTTCTGGAGTCGTCCTTCAATCTCTCCCTCTGGCTTCGATCGGCGTCGTTCTGAAGACGTCCTTCGGGCTTTGGTTGGGACGTCGATCTGAAAGCGTCCTTCGGGCTTTGGGCAGTGTTTGGCGTTGATGTCGTCTTTGGCGTTGGCTGACCGGCTTCATCGGAAGATGGCGATGCATCGTTGTTCTGAAGACGTCCTTCGGGCTTTGGTTGGGACGTCGATCTGAAAGCGTCCTTCGGGCTTTGGGCAGTGTTTGGTTTTGGCGTCGTCTGACTGGCTTCGGCGTCGTTGCAGGCGTCAGGGAAGCGACGCCCCCCTTCTCTATCTTCTTTAGCCCTCCATCCTTATGTAGTCCACGCTTGGCAAAAACAAATCACCGCGTAATCTTCACCAAAATAAGGCGCACACTGGTAACTCTATCTGCAATTCGCTCACGGTACGTAAGGAAACAAAGTTCACGGACACAAAACAATGATCACGCGAGAGTGTAGCGCGGAGCTGCTCTCTCTATGAAATCCGGGTCAAAAACTGTGTCTGGGATGGTAGCACCGCGTATTTAAGAGAGATTCAAAATCGTCCGTTGAAACCCACGCTCAGGTAGCTTGGCTTCGCTTTTGGAGGAGATGCGAATGACCTGTGTCCATTGTCTTGAAACTCGGTCACCGAGGCGTCTTCGATACTTTCAGGCGTGGGGTCCAGCTGATATCTCTGGTCATCCGTGAACATGGGTTAGCCCGCCCGCTGCGACTCAAGCTCGGTAGCGGCGAAAACAATCTTTCCTTATCTCCGCGTTGGTGCAAATATGTCATGTCCTAAGCCGAAAAGACAGTTCCGCTGTCACTCAAGAAAAACCCTTCTCCCAACTCCCCACGTCTGGCTCGGATACAAGTTTATTCACAAAATAAACAACCTCACACTTTCAAGTTGGTGCATAAAATGAATCAATAAACCAAAAAATAATTTACATCGAACTGCGTTTTACATGTCACTAGATACCGTGACATTACATCATAGTGATTTGCATATTTCGTTAAACCAGCTGACTTCATTAATACAGTACATAAAGGTTAGTTCATTTGATCATTAACGTCCTGATCGGCGAGTTCACGTTTACGTCACAAACTGAGTCATACAACATGTCAATCATTAAACATTATTAATAAATCAAGGCGATACTATTTTTTTTTACATTTCAACATGTACGCATAAATGGAATACACGGTATGTTTAATTATTATGTTCCTTAATACATGAAATTCATAAGCACATTTTACATTGCCTATTGTGACATATAAAGTCCGAAGAAAAAGAAGTACGAAAACCAATAATAGTCGAGTATATGATCTGTCAATAGAACCGTTATGGCTTGGATGGAAAACTTTTTGTACGACATGTTCTCTCGCGTACTGTAACAGGATCAGCAGCAACGAACAGTAGTCGAGTCGGCCATCATTGATGTGATCCAGCGTCCCTGGTACCGGCGTTCCATTTTCCATCTTCCTTGTCCTGTACTTTTTCTAGTAGCCGCTCGAAATTGTCATATGTCTCCTTCAGATGAACAGAATGAGCGACTGAGGCTGATGCTCGAATGTTTCCATTATGTAACAACATACATACATATGATTCGGTCAAAAGAGATAAATTATATAATATATTAGTAGAGTTTGGAATACCTAAGAAGCTTGTTAGTATAATAAAAATATGCACCAGTGAAACAGAAAGTGAAATTCGTGTGGGTATTAATATGTCTGACAAATTTACAATTCATGATGGGTTAAAACAAGGAGATGCATTATCTCCATTGCTCTTTAATTTTGCCTTAGAATATGCTGTAAGAAAGGTAAAAGAAACTAAAGAAGGACTAAAATTAAATGGTATGACTCAGTTGTTAGCATATGCAGATGATGTAGACTTACTGGGGGATGATGTGAATACAATTAAGAATAATGCTAAAATATTTTTCAAAACTGCTAAAGAAATAGGTTTGGAAGTTAACAAAGAGAAAACTAAATATATGCTTACAGGCGGAAACCAAGTGTTAGGTAATAATCAAAATCTAATTATTGATAACAACTCGTTTGAACCAGTTTCCAAATTCAAATACTTAGGAGTAATATTAACAAATTAAAATTATATTAAAGAGGAAATAAAAAGTAGGCTTAATTCAGGAAATGCATGTTACTTCTCTCTTCATAAACTTTTGTCCTCTCGTTTAATATCTAAGAAACTAAAAGTTAAAATATACAAAACAGTAATTTTGCCTGTAGTATTATATGGGTGTGAAACTTGGTCCCTTACATTGAAAGAGGAACATAAATTGAGAGTATTCGAAAATAAGATCCTTAGGAAAATATTTGGACCTAAAAGGGATGAGGAGACAGGTGAATGGAGAAGGTTACATAATTTAGAACTACATAATTTGTACTCATGTCCAGATATCATTAGAATAATTAAATTAAGAAGACTTAGGTGGGCAGGCCATGTGGCACGAATGGGAGAGGAAAGAGGAGTTTACAGGATTCTTGTTGGGAAACCAGATGGTAAGAGACCGTAGGAAGGCCAAGACGAAGATGGAGGGACAACGTTGAGATGGATCTAAAGGAAATCGGTAGGGATGGAAAAGAGTATATAGATCTTGCTCAAGATAGGGACAGATGGAAGGCCTGTGTTGCTGCAGCCATGAACCTTCGGGTTTAAGAAGGCTAGAGAGTTAGTTAGTTATGTAACAACATACCATCTAAACTTCTCTTGCTTGAATCAATGAAGAACCTTCATTCGTCTCTGTTATAATCTTCCCCCGACTTATTTATGATGTTTGGAATGTCTATGCAATATACTAAGGAGCTTTCCTGAGTAAAATACTGTTTTATTTCTTTTCGCAATGTCTGTAAACTGTTACATACGTTCCTGGAGCCAGGAGGCTTTTCTTTCAACCTGGAAGCCAGAAGTTCTCTGCAGCATCCTTTGGAAAATTTCAATCTCTACCCAAATCATTGAGTTCATTTTGTGTGAAGGGTTGCCGTGTGCCTTGTGTGTCTGCCCAGATGTGTCTGTTATTTTCAGATGACTCGACTGGCGTAGAACTTGATTCAGATTGCAATATCTCAAGATTCTTCGGATGGTTCGGTACAGGAACATCAGAGGCATGTGGTATACAGGTCTTCAAGCAGAATCAAAGTCCGGATAAAACATTTCTTTTTATTGAAGGCTTTTATTTGCATATACAAAAATAACTATGAGTGGTTGTTGACTTTCATATCAATATTTGTATTGCTACTTCATTGGGAAATTGTGTATTCTTTAATATTATTATTAAATAGACATATGTAAATTATTAAAAATTGGTATGTGATAGGACAAAAATGGGGTCATTTTTTGATTCAGGCACACAATTTACTTATAAAACAAGTGTTACAATCAAGAAAGGAAAATCCGTGTTGACCTGTGTTATTATATCAATGTGTAAATAATGATTAGGTACTATTAGAAGTATTCTGGAATCTTAGATATTAAAATCAATCGAGTGTTTTTAAACTACAGGGTGAGTCAAAAGTCCCTGACCACCCCTTATAAAATGAAAGGGAGTATAGATTGCAGCAATTGGTCATGGTAGTAATATGTTAGGCCTAGGGGGAAACTGTTTGGTGCATGTCATGACAACGTCCGCCATCTTGGTGACCGCCATCTTGGATCCAACTTCATTTCTTTAAATGGGAAGGGGGGCATATGTGGTATGGTTTTGGGCTAGAATTTCACCAGGAATTCAGAGGTGAAGTCAGATTTATGAATACTTTACCCTGTAGTACACGCATCAACAATGCTGTAAAATGACATTCATGGGTTATATTCTTTACTGATTTGTATGTTATTCATATATATACAGGGTGGCCCATAAGCATGGAAACACCCATTTAAAACAACTATGGATCGTGAGACATGAGAAGGCATACCGATGCATGATACAGGGAAGGGAAGAACCAGCACGGCGGCCATCTGGAAGTCCGCCATCATTGAAATTTGAAAACTGGCTAAATTTCAATAGAAACAAGATGACATGCTCCATTTTCGCTTAAATTCTGTTTAAAACCCAACTTGTAGATAGAGGCTCGTAAGTGTAATGTGTATTCACAAACTTCTTTTCTACAAATTCCATGTACTAACACTCTCAAATTTATATCATACTTGAAACACTTTTCAACACGAAACTAAATCAATTTATCCAAAGAACCAAACATTCATAATTGCAATACTAGACAAAAATGAAAAAGAAAATAGAAACATCAAAAGTGCGGCTAACTTCCTATATAAAAAGGAACCATTTTAGACAGACATCCACTCATATAATTTGTTACCAAAATGTGAGAGTTTCGTGGCATTTGAACGTAAAACGAAAAGATTACTGTTGGAAAATAGTTTACCTATATTCAATTAAAGAATTTCAAGGAATAAATAATTTTAAATACTACCATAAATTATAGCTGTATATATTAGGGTGGACCAAAATCCGCAATATATAGGAGAAATAAATATGTTGTGATAAGAAACAACGTATTCATATAATATGCTCGACGTGGTTAGCATTGGTTTGCAATACGTTTCTACCACTCTTAGAAAAACACGTTAAAAAATAAATGAATATGGAAACAAAAAAAAAAGTTTTCAATAAAGTCTCAAGCTATCAAATTAATACTGAGTTTTTGAATAAGCGGATTTTTGGGAAACTAACATTGATTTCGAAAAAGGAAAGCACACCTAAATCTTCCTAGACTAACAATAAGACATAAATTAGAGTGCCCCTTAAATTACCACTTAATTTCTGTAACAGGTTGGAAACGAAACTCACTTAAAGATTGTATTCGAGAAATTGCATGATCCTATATTGTTAAGTTCCTTACACCATTTGTCAGCGGAGTTCAGAACGAACATTCACTTGCCCCCTTCCCCCTCCCCTTCAATTCCAAGACTATCTCAAGATCTTCCGTTCGCGTGTAAACGTTACGCGGATCGACCGATCCGGCGATAAAAATTACACCAGGGCAATGCCAGTGCGCACACTCCGTTCGGGGCAAACTTTTGGCCACGTGCTTCTGAGCGTCAGAAGTTCGTTTTCTTTCTTTGCTCGAACAGTGCGAAAGCGATTGCTGAAAGCGGGAGTCGATATCGTAGTTCCCGTGTCACTCTCAAAGCACGTATAGAGACAGCCTTGCCTCAATACAAGAATCGTGCAAGGGCTAACGCTCTGTTTGTGCAAGAGCGCCATGGTAACGCTGCGCAACGTGCGTGCTTGCCGTAAGATTCCGAACTATGCCGTGGCCCGGTATGGTCTAGCATGAACATGCTCCAGTGTACAGTCTCGCGTATGTTTACCGTTGTTTTAAGTGAAATCAGAAGTGAAATTCGGCAGCATGGAGTTCGACGTGATCCAGGTAAGGAAGAGAGCACTGCAAAAATCGCACCGTATGATAACAATGCACAGCGATAAAAATTACTCACTATTAAGCTTGGCTTTTCTCCCCTTAATGTGGGTACGTATCCCCCAGCAATTGGTGAGTGCTGCACAACGATTCACATTCCCTAAATAAATACAACATATATACCCATTACCCACCCTTTATTTATCTTGAAAACAATAAACGTGCACATAATAATAATAATAATAATAATAATAATAATAATAATATGAGCAGGGGAAGACAAAACTGAAAGTAATTCAGGCGCCAGTCTTTCTTTCTCAGGGGCCAGCATGTTTTTTTTGTTAGTTTTTTTTAATTACAAGCTAAGAAAGCCAACAGAACTCAAAGTTACACATTTTGAAATGTGATCTTAAAACGTTAAATTTATTAATTAATACACTTTTGGATTAAAAGTAATTAATTATTGCACCAGAGCGGCCTTCATCAAGAAAGCTCAACAGGTAACAGCATGAATGACTATGCAATACTTTTTAATACATAACCTACTCTGTAGCCAGCCCCTGTGGTGGAGTGGTTAGCACATCGCGCTACGACGCCAGGTGTCCCGGCTTCGAATCCTGGCCTGGGCATGGATGTTTGTGAGTGTCCATTCATCAATTTCATCATATCATCACTCATCTCCATCTTCGCAAATTTGCCACAAGTGGCACAAAAGTGAAGTAAAATAAAGCAAATCAATCAATAACCGACTGTACCATATCGCTGCAGATTTTGAAATTCGCCAAAAACAGCGAAAACATTTATAATTGCATGTTTATTATTCTCATTTTTATGTGCTACAGAAAACACACAAACAGTAAAAAGACACACTCGTTATTTTTGTAAAATAAAAGGTTCCAGAAGCAAACTCGATAAAATTAGAACTGAATTTAAAAATTCAGTCGCCAGGTGAAAATTTTCTGGCGGCATGGCGACAGGATGCCGTTTATTTTTCAACTCCTGATTATAAGTATTATTGAAAATCACACACAGTATTTGAATAGGATAGTTTTCAAAAGAATTCCAAGAAAAAATCAAGCAAAGGTTTTGACAGTGCTTCCACTGTCCACACACATATCGCATTTTTCCGGACAGAAAGGTTCTAGCGTACTTCTAAGTCAAATTGCTATGACGATACGAACGATATTACTGAAATGTTAATCATAAGAGCTGCTGAAATATCTATGGGCCTATATTCATACAAAACAGTGTATTTATTTATTTGACAGGAACAATTATGTTTATTATTTTTCTCACTATAAAAAAAGTTGGTACATTGTACTATTGTTGCATAGCGGCAAAAGAAAGAGCAGTTATATATATATATATATATATATATATATATATATATATATATATATATATATATATATAGTGTGTGTATACAGACACATACACACGTATACTTGCGTACGCAAGTTTTTTTCGGAGGCGACTGGAATTGTAAAGGTGAGGGGGAGGGGACAGGATGCACAACAAAATATGTCGTAATTAACATTTTTAACCTTCGTTTTAGGAGCTGTCCAAAGATCAAAATGGTAATCGAAGGCCAGATTAAGGGGGCTTTGCATTTACCACTTTGGTTTTTGCCGTGTTCTTTTCACCTTTCATTTGCAAATTTTGATATTCTCAAAATTTCGTAGACGCTGTAGCCCCCATCCGCTATCATACACAGTAGAATGTTGAAATCACAAAGTCGTCCCTCCCTGACACACACACACACTCTAAAAGAAAAAAGACGCCTCGAAAGGTTACATTTTGTTGTTAATTTTGCCCAGGTTTTGTTCAAAATATATCTTAGTGCACCTGTACCTTTAACAAATCAAGCAAGAATTTACCTCCCCCCTTCTCCAAAACAAAACCCGTATTCAGAAGGTGGGTGTAAAATTTCATTGCCATATTCAAATTTAAATATACTAGGAACGATATAAAATATTTTGAAATACTCATATTCTTACTATTTGCAACACAAACGCTCGAATTTACACAACTTATGATACGACTACGTGTTACCATTATAAGTACATCATTTTAAATGAAAAACTCAATATGCTGACCAGGGCAGAAATTTATTTTATATTAAAACATAAACTGAACGTAACGTTTCAACTTTCTAGCAAGGTCTTCTTCAGACTCTGTACCAAGTACAAATGAAACAAGGTACAAAACAGGAAGATATATATACACAATAATCACTCCCCTCCAGACACAAGATTATTAGAAAGTTGTTTCTGGAACATTCGAGCAGGTGGCCTTCCTTTATCAACTGTACTTTCACCTGACAGGCGATTTAGCTAAACATTTCCTAGTTTACTACAGTGAGAGTGCTAGTGAGAAAATGGAAGGAGGCCAAGGAAATAGAGAAGAAAGGAGAAGAAGACACAATGAACTGGAATGGGGGACTCAAGATAAACAAAGAATGGAAGAATGTGTTAGAAGGAGTGGAAAGAAAAGAGCGAAGAGGAGAGAAAAAGGAAGAGGAAAAGAAAGAAAGGAAAAAGAGAGTGAGAAAAGAGTCCAACCACTTTCCAAGTGAAAGGAAATGTTTAGTTAAATCACCTGTCAGGTGAAAGTACAGTTGATAAGGGAAGGCCACCTGCTGGAATGATCCAGAAACAACTTTCTAATAATATTGTGTCTGGAGGGGAGTGATTTTTGTGTATATAAGAGATCTTCCTGTTTTGTACCTTGTTTCATTTGTACTTGGTGCAGAGTCTGAAGAAGACCTTGCTAGAAGGTTGAAACGTTACGTTTAGTTTATGTTTTGTAAATTTCTGCCTTGGTCAGCATATTGAGTTTTTCATATCATGGAAACAAGGCTTAATGGTGTTATAATTTCAAAGGTTACAAAACTTCCAATGACCTATCTTTGAACATTTTTTTCATATTTTTTTCTCTGTAAAGTTTTTATCATATGAAAATTAAGCTGCGGTTGTCCTGCCGGTAGGGATTTCGACTTCCTTGCGGAAGATCCTGATTTGATTCTGGGGGTGGTCGATTTCAGGTCGAAATCTTTCCAGTATACAGTGCATAAACTCCTAATAATGCACTCTTTGTGCTTCAAAATACACAGACAAATGCATCAAAGGGTAATTTGAGCAACCGCTGTTCCCTGTGTTTTAATAACATGCATCAAATAAACAGATAAGATATGATCTCTTCAAATAAACCAGAACTGCATGTCTAACAATGTCAATTGATGCAACAAAAATAAATCAATCGTGATTTGATGCATTTCGAGTTCTGCGTGTGATCTACGGAATAATATATATATATATATATATATATATATATATATATATATATATATATATATATATATATATATATATATATATATATATATATAGCAACTTTTGTGATGCATTTCTTTACTGAGTTTATTTTAAAGTTTCTAACAATGTAATGAAATATTATTGTTAATTTTAGACAACCATCAGTGAGAAAAGATTCATTCATACAACACGTTCTACGATCTATAATTTAAGTAAGATAGAAGTTAGTCTGAGTTACAATTCAAAATCAATAACTATAATCGAGTTACTCTTTTGGTCAAACCAACTGTATCTAAGTTACGTTTTAAAAAAAATATATTTCCAAACACTGATAGCCTTAAGCGCAGACTTTGCGGTTTAAGGCCCTTTGTGCCCCCTCCCCTCCAAATTTATCAAAAGTTATATACTTTACACATAAGAAAACGATTGTTGTCAATCTTGCCCCACCACAATATTTATGTAAAGTTGCCACCTCTGCTGATGGTTATCCTGTAGAGGCAGAAATGCCACGTAAAGTAAGAAATGAAGAAAGTCGGATCCTTCAGACTATGGCGCTAGAGATATTTATTCAGGCAGTGCTCACGCGAGAATATAGTGCATAGCCTGATATCCAACACTCGTACACCGCTAATCAATAGATCGCACTATTTCGTATCTAAGCGCCCATTTTATGACGGCTCGCACACCATAATTGATCCTCAGAGAATGCATTTCGCAAGGGCGAGAAGGCATGCACTTGGAATGGTGGGTGATATCCATTTCAAGAGCCATTCAGTTGTTGCCTTCATTATTTTACGACTTTTCTCTGTCCTCCTTACACTTATTTCCTTGTCTCGTGTTTATTTTTAAATTCATTTTTATTCTCATGAAGGATATTCGGGACTTATTCTACAGTTCAAAGTGGGGCCCGAACTATAGTGCTCAATATGCTCCCAATATGGCGACGGCGATATTCCTGCAAGACCTCTCATTTTAACAGGAGTCCCCGGTTCGAATCCCGGCCTGGGCATGGATGTTTGTGAGTGTCCGTTCATCAATTTCATCATATCATCACTCATCCTCATCTTCGCAAATTTGCCAAACGTGGCACAAAAAGCGAAGTAAAATAAAGAAAATCAATCATTTTAACATTCCCACATTAAATTAATAAAAGTTAATGTAAACTTTCTTCTGTAATTCTAACACAAAGAAAGATTTTTTAAAAAAAATGTTAGTTTTATTTCAATTCTACATAGTTCTTATAACATTGCAGTAAAACAAGGGAATGACCTACACGTGATAAATGTTACCTTCTGCACATGTAATCTCGCTTCAGGACTCTTCACGGATCTTCATCCGAAGGTCAGCCATGCCATTCAGCTATGAAACCTGTTGACCTTTTCGTGTTCGTCAAATGCCTCGGTTCCTGACAGCCGCTCGAGAGAACTGTCATTTCGATGGCATTTCGGGAACGAGCACCCTCTCGACAAATATTCCACCACCCCCTTTTTCCCCCTACTTCCATGAAAGTAAGAACAAGTTCATTGTAAGTCGATTAAAGTTAACAATCACCTCGCATATCCAGACATCTTGAAACACATTCAGAGGTGGAAACTAAGTATAGCTAAATCAGAAAAAAATTTACACGGATATCGGATAAATCTCTATCCGGAATTCAAATAACCAGATATAGGGCATTCTGAGATCCGGTTACACGGATTATTCGGATATCTGAATTATCCGGATATCCGAATTGTCTGAATTATCCGCATATTAGGATTATCCTAATTATCCGCATATTCAGATTATTCTAATTATCCGCATATTAGGATTAGCCTAATAATCCGGATATTTGGATTATCCTAATTATCTGGATATTTGCATTATCCGAATTATCCGGATATTTGGCTTATCCTAATTATCTGGATATTTTGATTATCCTAATTATCTGGATATTTTGATTATCCTAATTTTCCGGATATTTGGATTATCCTAATTATCTGGATATTTGCATTATCCGAATTATCCGGATATTTGGCTTATCCTAATTATCTGGATATTTTGATTATCCTAATTATCTGGATATTTTGATTATCCTAATTTTCCGGATATTTTGATTATCCTAATTATCTAAATATTTGGATTATCCTAATTATCCGGATATTTTGATTATCCTAATTATTCCGATATTTTGATTATCCGAAATGTCAGGATATCCGAATGCGTGCATTATCCGGGCAGTTTTATCGTATATCCGTTTTACGGGCTATCCACCTATTCTTTAATTCGTTATTTTTGTATTTCACTACACGGATTTTCTACAAATTCTTCATCAAATCTGTTCTATCCGGATATCTGTACTATCAGGATATTCAGATTCTCCGCTTTCCGAATTATCCGTTGCATCCGAAACGGATATCACTAGTGGAAAACTAGTCAAAGGCTCAAAATAACTGACTCAACTGACCAAAATACAAAAAACTGAGCAAATACTGACCAATTTAATTACAGATTGTAAACACCTTGTAATCTCCAAAATGCAATAACAAAGAAAATCTCAATTCTTCAAAAATGCAGCCCACGGTGCATTACTACAAGGGAGGATAACGTTTTCGTGTCCTCAGAGAAGGTCACCCCTTGGTGTTTCGGCGATGAGGATGATGCAAACGCATGCCTTGCCCATAATTCGGTCATGGGATCTCCAGCTTCGAAGGGCCTTGCGCTACCCACTCCGCCAAGGGCATTCCTTTGCAAGTGCCCTTTCATAGATTTAACGTACTTATGATGCATTCTTATTTGTCGCGATTAGCCTTTAAAAAAGGCAGAATAGCGTCTTAAATAAGTGGAGTAAGTGCAAGACATACATCCATGACCAAAATTGAAACCGTGAATATGTGCGACGTGGTTGCATACATCCAATACAGAAAATGCCGTTTTTCAAGGTCTCGTAGCATCTAGAAGTACAGTTCTTCATCCTGGTGTCCGTCAATGTTGTGCCCTACCACATCTAAAATTACAGAGTAGATTCGTTCTACACATACCACTTGGTAGTAATGTGCATTGTGTGGTCGAAACGAAAAGCCCGAAGAGACGTAAAGAATGAACAATACAAAAAATAAATATGCACAAAAAATACCAGTAGGTATATACACTGAATGTTTTTTGAATGTGCCTAAAATGTAAGCCGTAATGGATACAGGAAAAGAACAATACAAATCGTCAAGGTAATCATCATTGGAGCAGCCGAGTTGCGTGTTGCTGTGCTCTTTCGTGAACCTGTCCATGCATATTTCGGATAATGAACTGCAAATGATTGGCACTTGTGAGTGTGGAGGAGGGCTGCGATCAAGTGGTCGATATTTTATTCAACATATTTCTAGGAAGTCTTACATGTGATTTAGGGATGACTGTTTTTGAAGAATCGGATCTAGTATTTGAGTTGGAGATTCGGGTATTGGATTCTGGATATGGGATATGGATATCGGATGTAGAATTCTCGATTCTTATAAAGGATTCATGATTTTGGATTCGGAAACGGCATCTAGAAATCTAGATTCCTATATTGGATCCAAAATCTGACATTCGCTTAGCGGATTCACGAATCTAGATTTATATATCGGATTCCGAATTTGAGATAAGGAGAAGGGATCCAGAAATCCAGATTTTATATCAGATTCAGAATTTACGATTCGGATAACGGATCTAGAAATCTAGATTTTTATATCAAAACCAGATCTTGGAATTCGGAAAACGGATCTGCAAATCTGAATGTTTATATCGAATACATGGATTTGGATAACGGACTCAGAATCTAGATTTGGATATCGGATCCAGAATTTTGGATTTGGATAACAGGATCCAGAAATTTAGATTTGGAAATAGGATTACGAATTTAGGATTCGGATGACTGATCCAGAACTCGAGATCCTCCCCCCTCCCCCCCTCAGGTCTAGGGTTCGGTATTCGGAGAAGAGAACAGACTTCGAGATTTCGATATTACATTCAGGATTCAGGACTTAGATATTAGATTGAGAATTTGATTTGATTTGTTTTTGTTATTTAGCGTCGCTTTTCTTCCGATTTTGGCTAATCGCGACGATAAAGATGAGTGATGATATGATGAAACTGACGAAGGGGCACTCACGAAGTGCACCCATGCCGGGATTCGAACTAGGGACAACATACGTCATAGCGGGCTTACCTAACCACTCCACCACGGAGGTCAGCATTAATCATTCGAATATCATCGAATTCATACTGGAATAATTTTGAAATTGGAGTGGTTCGGATTCGGTTTCGAACGACCATGAGTGGACATTTATGGTTGGAATCTGTATTCCACTCTAGCACCCGAGTATTCGAAGCACGTTGCACTCTAGCCACCGTGCCGCTGAGGGTGGCATCGGAGTAGAGGTACTTGGACCTCGAGAGGAAACGTACCGGCCTAATGTATACGAGATGCAATCAGCCTCGCATGCAGTTGTGGCGGAAACAAGTTATCGCAGGTAACGAGATGTGATCAAAAAAATGCGTCTTTCCCTTTCTGTATCCAGTCAGTGACCCCTGCCGTGCGGGGCTTCGTGCGGCCCCTGCTGACCGCCTTCCACTCTCGGAGGTGAGGAAAGGTCAAGCGGGTTGCGTGCTTCAAGGAAACTCCCCCGCCTTCTTACAACCCTTGGAAAGAATTTACAATGCACAGGGTGCAAGGAACATGTTGATTCACTCACACTCAGGATGCTGCGAATTAATCCTAGCTTACCCGTGCAATGCGAGAAATTTTCTTACCTCAGGGGGTGGCGGGGTCACAGGCCACACTTATTTTGTCACTACCATTTAAGAAACAATTTTGTTATCGAATCACTTCTTCTTTTGTTGTTTATATAAGTGAATTTACTTAACACTTATAATAATTACAACAATAACCATCATTAATGTAAAGAATAACCAATTATTATTGCATGTGTCACACACATTTCATCATCCACTAAGCCTCACAAAAACTATATTATTATTTCACCAATGCTTTCTTTTGTTTATTTATAGGTGCAGTTATATATTAATTATAATAGTTACAAAATTTACCACCATTACTAACCACTTGTACACTGTCACTGTCATGGTTGTCTCGAATAACACGCATAAAAAAAGGTTGTGTGATAGCCCAACCAAGTGAATTTTGCACGTTACATTTATGTTTTTAGGAACACAAGTAAAGGGTGTTTCATAAAGTGCACAGGTTTTAAATCGCTTGTCATTTTTTTGTTTGGAGGTTGGCAACACTGTTCTTATCATTTTTGCTATCTCTTATCATTCCGATTATTAATTGAGCATTGTTTGTTTTTTCAGATGTTCAGTTGAGTTGCCATCGAGCGGTTCACTATCGAGCAACGCGTCGTTATATTGAAAACACATTACAGAAACGATGAGTGCTATGCAGAGACAGTTCATAAACTGTCGACTATGCAGTAGCTATGCATTGTTTGCTTAATGGATCTTTATTCCTGGCACCTCGACAACAATAGAAAAGTACGGGAAATCACATATTCACAGTATCCAGAGCAGGCCACTCCCCGTTTCTGTAATGTGTTTTTAAAATAACGACGCGTTGCTCGATAGTGAACCGTTCCATGGCAACTGAACTGAACATCTGAAAAAAGAAAACAATTGCTCAATTAATAATCGGAATGATAAGAGATAACAAAAATGATAAGAACAGTGTTGCCAACCTTCAAACAAGATAATAACAAGCGGTTTAAAACCTGCGCACTTTATGAAACACCCTTTAATACATAAATATTTGGAATACCCTCGGGAACAATGTTTCTTTCTCTAAAAAATATTCACTGTTGAAAAATCAAAAAATTAGAAATGGTATGCATGACAGCCCCCTTCGGGTAAGCTAGGGTTAACGATGAAATTTGTATTATGTTTTGGTGTAACTCTTTTTCCACTTTTGGCTAATTGTGACAATTAGAAAGGATGTAAATTAGATGAAATCCACGAAGGACCCAAGGCAGGAATCGAACCCATAACATTCAATGACGAGATCATGGGAGTTATACACGTATTCCACTACATCCAGGCAGTGATCTATCCTCCCCCTAAAGACCTTCTATGAATTGAATGGCATACTTTCATGTATCTAGAATTTTGTTCCTTTCCGTATGAACATATGCTCTTAAGGTCGCCATACACTACCGTAATTTTAAGTCAATGTCATTTGACAAACAAGATAATGCTCCCCCGCACAGAGCATGGGTTTCCTGGCAAGACCCCACTTATATCCATTGTGTTCAGGTCTAGATTTATTGTCTAATGAACATGTTCAGGGACTGCAGCTTCCGTCATCGAGTATTTTCAAAGTTCTAGAACAGCAGCTGCAATATGATTGGACGGCTCGTCATAGGATCACACCAAATTCCTCTATAACTCTCCGAGCCGACACCGAGACGGCACCACGGTTATTGAACGAAGTCAATGTAAAAAGGAAAAACATACTAACACCTTGGTAAAATTTTAGACAGCAATAAGAATGTTGTTGTTGTTGTTGGTTCAGTGTTGCAAAAACCTGAAAGCACATTTTAACTTTTAAAGATACAAAATTCCCCATTATCATGCAAATTTTCCCTTCATCTTACAGAAGTTGAAATCACAAACACAAAACATTATGAATTATTATTATTAATTTTACTATTAGTAATAGCTGCATTTTTACTATTCATATTGACTCACAGGAAACATTAATTCACGGGAATATTTCATTTGATGAATGTATACAAATAAGGATATAATAAGAAATTAAGAATATTTTGACAACAAATTATACATTTTGCAAAATGTGGCTGAAATTTTATTTAAATATTAATAAACATTAGGTTCATACTAACTGTGTTGTTACCACAATGATAATGGAAACATAAATTAAATTTTCCTTTTCACCTAAAATTCTTCCTGAATTTTCCTTCGCCCAGGGGCATCGTTAAAAGGGGGAACGGGGAGGAACCGACCCCGAAAAATTTCACGTGTGCCCCTCCAAAAAAAAAATTACCTGGCTTAGAGGAAATGTTACTAAAAATCCAAGGATTTACGTATAGATCACAAACGGCTTCATCTTTTTTTAGCTCTTGTATTTGTTGGGATATAAACTAAGTTGAAGATGAAACACTACCATTTCAGATATCAATAGAGTTTATTCATGTAAATTTTACAAACAGTCAAGCCAGATAAAACTATATGTGTTACAAAACCATCTTTCAGTTAGTTTTCACAGATAATAACGTAACAGGTCTTGCTAAGAGGCAGCAGTACAGGTCGAATGACAAGAAAAGTATTGTGGCCCCTCTGGATCTAGAATTACTTTGGGGTACAAAGTGCTTTCCTCCATTCCACCTGCTATTTCCCAGCGTTGATAAGCATGGTGGGGTCTTAGCATAGACTACAAAGGAGAGGCAAATCCGTGACTTCAACTCACTCCCTTCGCATTGTCCTTATTCCATAATTGATGCTGTTCGTGTGGCTATTTTTATGACAATGTATATTGATTCAAGCTTTCATGTAAGCTTCAATGTCCCATTTCGTCTGAGGAGCATGTACGTCGGCGCCTTGAGGTCGTCGTGCTGCACCTGCCATGGTCTCTTATAAATCAGGCTACGCTTCCAAGTAAAAAATTCACCAGAGTCGAAGTTCTACCCTGCGAAGCATAAATGTTCAATCTGGCGTGCATCGCGGCTGCACGTCAACCGGAAACTTCAAAGGGCAGTTTCTGAATTTTTGAGCAGGTTATGGAAGTTGTCTAAGTGCACGTGGTGCAGCCTAAAAATAATGGCTTGTCTCTAAGGGTGTGTTCTCATTCGATTCCGTTTCGGCCGAGTTTTTACACCAGAACAAGTAATTCTTTCACTCACGAAATTCTGCACTCCACGTGGCGCAACTTGTCCACCCAGTTTGAGCCAGGGTTGTTGAAGGTCCAGGAGTCCATAAATTCTAATGGGTTCTATTGGGTTCCGCAACAGGACCGGAATCTCTTTCTCGCACAATTCAAATTCGGTCCAAGTTGCGTATTGTTTCATTGAAAAAATATTGCTGTACCGTATTTAAATTGATCCGGGGAAAAAGTTCCTCGACCGTATTTAAATTGATCCGGGAAAAATGGTCCTGGACCGAATTGAAATACCTTACAGATAAAAAGGTTCTTTAAGGTCCAGAACCCATTTACGCTGGCTGATTTTCTCTCCTGGACCGGAATTGAATTTATTTAAAATTCTTTCACCTTTAACAATCCTGATTTGAGCTCTCCGGCATTTGCCGTGACAGTAATGTTGAGTGTCATGAATAGGGCCCGGGACTTTATGTTATAACATATTTTTCAATTGGCTTCGAATCTATTATTGGGGTGAGATCTTTACATATCTGATGAAAATCAGCCGAAATAGACAAACTTGACACAGCATATTTTGACATATTTCACCAATTTCGCGTTTTTACAACATATTTCTTCAATTTCGTTGTAATAAGACATATTTCTGTATAATTTCGTAATTCTCTCGCACGTAATCGGTTATTTCATATTTATTTTTCGTAGCTTCAGCACAACGGATAGTTCATATTGTTGATGGCAGGATATGGAAATTACGGAGTAAGAAAGGTGCCATCTTTTCTTAGTACAGAACAATATAATACCCCACTTTTTTATCCCCCCGACAATTGATAGCCATGCAAACATTATTGAGGAAAAATGTTCTCTCTCATTGTTGCACGGGAAGTAAAGAAGTTTCGTTCTCATTTCTTTGCCTTTTTCGCTTTTCACAAAAATCAGTCAAAAGTAAAAATAATATTAGGTACATTACAGCCCCTACTCTACTCTATCGGGTATGGGAGAAATTCGAGAGTACTGTTGTGCATATTTTTGGCTTTACTGGGAATATTTCTGCATTTTTCTGACATATTTGTAATTTTTCATGACATATTTTCCAATTTATATGACATAATTACACAGTGACGTGCACTGAGGAGTAGCTAGTCTAGCACAGATAGATCAATCAATCTCACATTTCGAATTATATTCAAATCGCAATATTTATTGTCTTGTTAAAGCCACAGTTCATATGAAACACTTTCTTTTCCACGCGCTTCTCGTCCATCGGTCCGATCCGCGGGCAAAGCTGGCTGGATACCCTAGCTCGCTCTTTCTTCGCCTGACCAGTTTCCAGGTAGAAACGGCAGCCCGAAGGAAAAAGGAAGATTTTTACCTCTACCTCCCTTGTCCCCTCGCCACCCGCTGCAATGGTTGAAAGCCCAGGCTTTCAGGTTCACCTGGTCTATCTCCTATAGGACAGATAGGGGATTGGTTTCTCATTAGATTATTTTGTAAATCCTCTAAAGAACTCAGGTAGTTTTATTATTTATGAAATGGGAACGTGTTATGTGCAGACAATAATGTTATGCTTTCTTTCTTTCTTTTCAAGTATGGAATATATAATGATTAAATTACAAATATGTGCTCGGGCTCTCTCTCACTCTAGTTTTAGTAGTGTTTTATGTAAATATACTACTCTTTGCCTCTAACAGTCATAAATACGGATGCATTTATTTGGGCAAGAGAACATGTGTTCATATTGTTGTTGGTTTGGTTTATTTTACTTAGCTTTTCTGCCACATTTGGTTATCGCGAAAATGAGAATGAATGATGATATGAAATTGATGAAGGGACCTCATATGAATAATCCAGGCCAGGATTCGAACCCTTGATGAGTGCGCATTCTTGTCCTATGTGTTGTACTGTGCAGTGAATAATGAAATAATTTGGAATGAAAAATTTATCTCAGAACTCAAAAAGCCAAATGAATATTATTGAAGAAACTACAAAAAAGTGTGTTATGTTACCTGTTTCGTTTCTGTGCATAAGTGGACTTAAAAACACCAAATCAACCAACCGTGGGGGAGTGGTTATCACAGCGCGCTACGACACCAGGAGTTCCGGGTTCGAACCCCGACCTGGGCATGGGTGTTCTTTGTGTTTGTCCCTTCATTTATTTTATCGTATCATCTTCGCAATTAACCAAATGTGACAAAAAAGCGACGCTAAGTAACAAAAATTAAATCAAATCATTGATTGATTGCTTGATTTTACTTTGCTTTTCCCCCACTTTTGGCTAATCGCGAAGATGATACGATAAAATTGATAAAGGGACACACAAAAAGAATACCCATGGCCAAGCCGAGATTCGAACCCAGGATCTCTGGCTTAGTGGTGAAATCTAATGGTATTTTATTTTCGAATGTGGGTTCGGTTTACGTGTACTATTTTTTTAGTACTCATTCATCATTTTGCAATCTTTTCCTGTTATTGACCTTCTTTTTTGTTAGGAATACTGGGCCCTAAAGAGGGGAAGGGTGTGACCCACACCAACCCCACCCCCCTTGAGCACGCCACTGATTGCTACCCCAAGGGTCGACTTCACCGCACGTCACTGTAATTACATACATATTTTACAGTTTTATAGGACATAAAGTCCCGGGCCCTATATAGTAGGGAGGGCTAGGAAGTTGATGAACGATCATTTTTTTATGGGCTTTGAAGATAATGGTAAACCTGATAATTAGTGTTGTCCACGGGACGAGACGGGACAGGCTTTTAAAAATTCGAGACGAGCCGAGATTGACCATGTGTCATGAGACAAACTAATATTTTCGAGACGAGACAGCATTTCCACGAGACGAGACAGGCCAAAGTCTCGTCTCGTGGGCAATACTACTGATAATAGTCTGTTTCCCTTCAGTTATAATCAGGAAACTTTGATCTCATTTTGCGTTTTTTTTTTGTTTTTGCATTTCACGGCTTTTTTTTATTTTTGGTCATTTGTCAGCATATTTTGTCATTTTTGTTGAATTTTTTTTTATCATTTTTGAGGTTTTTTGCTCCTTCCCTGCTGTTTCGTGAATTTTAAAGGTACTTGCTAGAAAAACTTACATATTTAAATTTCCTAACATGGTCTTCTTAATCAAAAATACGGTCAATGCAAAAGCAGAATATTATTTTTAACTGAATTCTTTGGCATTGGATTAAATGATTAAATGTGGTAAATTTATTTTTCCTCCAGAAAACTTGAAATATTTTGGTTGAAGCCGACTTTGAGTTTCCCATCCTGGCCAACTTTATCGTTTTAATCTGTGGTTCTACAGTAAAATTAATTACAAGTTTAAAAAATATAATCTTTTGATGTACGCGAAACACAACTGTATTTTCAGATGCTGACCGACTACTGCATAGTGCAAGGCCGACTCTGGAAGGACATTAATGAATTATACTGAAAAACCTTGTGGTGTATTTTATGTAACCTTCAAGTAAAAATAAGAATGTAGTTTAAACCTTCAAACAATGGGTTTTATTGAATTATTCAACTACTCTCTTGTAATTTATGAAAAAAATATTTTAGGTCATTTTTTTTAATTTTAAGGTCATTCTATAGGTCATTTTTCGAGGTTTTTAGGTCGTGAACTTTTGAGCACTAGTCACGAAGTATTAACGTGTTAATGATTTGTACACATAGTGGTGTTCCTTCTACATACATAACACCTATTACTTGTAATAGAATGGATTCATTTCTGCAACATTTTCGTTTCTTTTTGCGCCATCTCAAACACATTACCTACTGCAAAAATCACCAAGATGTGAAAAATTAGAAACAAAAAACTCAACAAATTATTTTGTTAATCTTGTAGAGTTACCAAAAAAGAATTGTCAAAATTACCGAATTTATAAAAAGCTACGAAAATATTTGGTTTATGCTTACCAAAATGTTTAACCATGTTTAATGTTTGCATTGTGTTTACAAACTAAGTTTTGCGATAACTCACACAATATCTGCGCGAAATTCCCATACTGACAATAATCTTCTCCAAAAGAAGAAAGACATTTTGGAGCAGTCCGAACCCCCTAGACGCACTCACTGAAAACGTCCTTGCTATGGCTTTCATGTTTCGTTGAAGTCGTTCGAATCAAAAGTCTCCCGAGTAGTATAGTTGCCACATTTCCCGCCAGGTGTCAGTTTCAGCGCTATCTACGTTGCACGGGTGGAAGCGCAAAATTCAGAAGCAGAAGGCAGATGCCAACCGAACATCATAATGCTTTCCACCCATATACTACTTAAATTGAAAATGTGACATGTGATTTCTAGACACACAGCTTTATTGATAAAATGTCCAAGTAGCACTGAGTCTTATATCCAGGGAACGTATTTGCATGTAAATACATTTATGTTATGTATGGAACTGAAATCAGTTATATTTTGTTTTATCTTTATCTGGATTCGAAAAATTCCGTTTCAATTTTCCAAATTCGCACATATATTAGGATTTGGCTCATTTTTCACATATTTTAGTTATTTTTACATATTATTTCCTTATTTCATTCAACAAATACTCCATATTGGCATAATAACTACGTACATGTTCCCGTATGACCGAAAAGAGTTGAGTGAATTTCTTACGAATAACGGACTGTTTTACACGTCAACAATAGAATATGAGAGCTCAAGCATCGGTTCCACACTAACAAAAAAAATTGTTATTCATTGTTTTTGAAACAGAAAATGAAAACACATTTTGTGTTGTTTTCAGTGGCGGCTCGTGGGGTCTGCAAGGGGTAGGGCATAATCAAAATATAGACTATATCTTAGAACTAATGGAAGTAATACCAGCGGCATGTAATTATATCAAATTAAAAATTTGTAATACTTTAGAAAAGTTTTCGTTGTTATTTCATTTCTTGTATATCACGAAAAAAGGAGGGAATTAGCTATTTTTTTGTTGTTGTATGTTCTGCTCTGTTTTTATCTTTGAACACTTGATTTAGGCAAAGCTGTGGTTTTGGCGGACCTAATTCTTTGGCCAACAATCGGTCTTGGTGATTTAAAATTTGACTTTGTACTAACTCACCTGATTCATTTCGCTTTATTTTCACGCGCACGGTAACACGTCACTAAAGAACTCATAACACCAGTTTACGAAAACTTTTCAAAGTACATCGAACCTCGACAAGACTTCCCCGAATCCTTCTTCCAAAGTTCCTTTTGTTCAATAAGGTACGGTAAATGGACCCAGCCACCATCTAGCAAAAAAACCTAAAAACAACCCCCCAGGTGGGTGTCCTGGGTCTCAGCCATATTGTGACAATTCGCAATGAAAACACCCATAAACCCGCGGACGTCCTCCACAGCTCAGAATGTAGGGATGATGATGTTAAAGCAGTGAGGAGCAGGAAGTCCGCAGCCAGAATGTGACCCTTGCTATGTTGCCAAGTTTCGTCCAACCCACTGTAGCCGTCTTCGCTCCTTTAAAGAGTGCGCACGGCAAAGCAAATAAAATAAAATACAAGCGTTGCAAACAAGCGTAAATTGTTATAGTTGTAGTTATTTGTAGATACATAAAGGATGGAGGGGCGCGTGACCGTGTGACCTAAGGGTAGAACCGGGCCTGGTTGTTTTACAATATGTATTTTATGCAGCTAGTGTAGTATCTTGTATTATTGAAAAGGTAAACTTTTACAATTTTAAGTCCATATTTAACTGCATATTCTGGTGAAAATAACTAAATATGTATTTACATATTTAGCACATTTTTACTACATATAAATCCGCCCTGCTTATATCGTATATAGCTACACCTTGCAATCCTGAAATGTGGGTACAGAAGAACGTGTATCAATTGTTATGTTTTCTGTGCCTTAGGTGGTTGCTGTTTGCCGCGAACGGCATTCCAGATTGTGTCTACTTATGCTGACGTCGTGTGTGTGTTTTCAAAATGCCATATTCTACATAGGAAAGAGTGTTTATTGTTGAAGAATATGTCCGAACATCGTCATATTCTGGCGTAAGAGAAGCATTTAGTACCAAGTTTCCGACTACTCCCTCTCCAGATAAGTCGTCAATTTTTCGTCTTGTGCAAAGGTTTCGCCAAACTGGGTCAGTACATGACAGGCAACGTTCAGGGCGCCCTTCTGTGTTAGGAGCTGAAGTTCTGCAGCGTGTTGAACAAAGAATGGCGACGTCGCCACAAAAGTCTGTTCGGAAGCTCGCATCAGAATTGGACTTACGCAAGTCAACTGCTCACAAGGCTATACGGAAATTAAAAGTTTTACCCGTATAGAGTTCGTGTTGTTCATGAATTGAAAGCGGTGGATGTCCCGGCACGGTTGCGTTACTGTTATTGGTTTCAATGATTCGTTCGACAAAATGGTGTCAATGTACTGAATAAAGTTTTTTTAGGTGACGAAGCCTGGTTTCAATTGAATGGGTATGTCAACAGCCAAAATTCTAGGCATTGGGTGACAGAAAACCCGCATCAGTTGCATGAACTACACTCTCCGAAAATCGGTGTATGGTGTGGAATATCGCGACGTCTTATTGTGGGACCGTTATTCTTTGAGACAACAGTGGATATCGCTGTGTACGGGGATCTCATAATGCAATTCGTTGCTCTCGCGGAAGAAGACGAACGTGATGCTTGGCTACAACAAGATGGAGCAACTTGCCATAAATCTAATGAATCTCTTCGTATGCTGAGAGAATTGTTTGGTGATCGTCTAATATCCAAGGATTTATGGCCCAATCCTTCGCCCGATTTAACATCTTCAGATTTTTTTTTCTGTGGGGTTACTTAAAGGGGAAAGTATACCAAACGAGACCCAGAACATTGTAGGAGCTGAAACGAAACATTAGACAGGAAATTGATAATATCGGTGCTGCAACCCTCAGGAAGGTATCTGAGAACATGATCAAGGAAACCAACTTATGTATCCAAGAAAATGGTGGACACTTCGAACATTTGCTTTAATTTGTAGGGATACCCACATTTCAGGGTTGCAAGGTGTATGTAATTTATTGCATATGTTCGAGAATAACCAACTTTCTCCTTTGTCGTTAAAAGTGCCTTAGTGTGATAGCCTGAGGTGAAACACGTCTGTTAGTGACACGTGACAGCAACAGTGTTGCTAGTGTCCCTCGTAATATTGTGAAAACATCGATTTTTGGAACAGCCCATTTATTCCCTTGAGCAATGTTTTTGAAACTTCGTCAAAGTTCTTGTTCTGTCAAATTCAATAGATGGCCATCCAAATTGTTCGTTGGTATTGTGAAATGTTGCAATAATTTACCTCAGTGAGTTCTGTGCATCAATACACACGATTTGCAAAAAAAAAAAAAAAAAAAAAAAAAAAAAAAAAAAAAAAAAAAAAACGCCTTTGGCAACACTTTGCTTATTACTTATTAAAACATGCATGTTCTTACATATGTTTGTCTCTCTAAATGTTTCCAATATACAGGGCATTCTCTTGGCAGAAAGCGTTTCTTCTCATTCCGCTTCGCTATTCCGTTATACGGTCGTAAACACCGGGTTGCGTGACTTTTCAGACACTCTGTACAATAAACGTTGCCTCTACATAGTGGAAGTTGCAATATGGCTACCGAGCGAAGGGCTACAGCGAGTTCAAGAGTGCACTTGTCGCGCCTTCCATCTGTAGCCTCCAACTCCTTCTATGCCACGGGTTAGCAGAGTTGCCACATAAGACAGTGTTGTCATATGAAGGCAATTTCCCTATCTGCAGGGAAATTCAGTAAAAACTTTAGTGGAAAGGGGCAAATGTCAACACTGATGGAAATTTTAAAGATACCCAACTCGTTGAGTTCGTCAACAATACACACCTTACATTTACTTTTAAAGTTATTACCTTAACATAGTTATAATAATGTATAATTTCATGTCATAAATCTTTTCATTAATTCTAGTATTTTGTAAATTCATGTTCTCTAAGTCAATAAACTAATAATAATAAAACCAAATGAACGTTTGGAATCACGATTTTAATTTTTCAATGAAAATGGGGAATTATGTATACTTAAGAAAGGGGCATTTTGCTTAGTGTTTGTGGCAACACTGATGGGAGGGAGAACCTTGGTCCATGAACAATGTGCTGTGCAAGTGGTCACGTTCTGTAAGTAGCGCTCTAAAATGCCTTTCCGATATCAGTGCCACATCGGCTGAAAGATCGATCAGTAACGCTGTTAGTGATTGATGGATGATGGCATCCTTATAAAGCAGTCACTATTGATCATCTCCACAGAAGACTCAATAGAGGATTCCGTTTTAGTAACATTGTTATGGGCCGAAACAGAAGTACTTATGCTTTTATAAACCACTGATGTCTTCACAAATATGTATTACTTATTTTCTTCAATAATATTAGTTTTTAATTCAATATTTATTATACATTTAAGGCTTTACCAATATGTATTTTTAGAAAAATAGAAAATTTTTGTCCCATCAATGGCGTACGCAAGGGGGAGTTGGTTGGGTTACAGATTCTGACGAAATTTTGAGGAAATCAAAGATTTCCAATGATAGAATAGAACTTGTGGGAAAAAAAAACAAAGCGGTCAATGGAAATCCCTCTTAAAGTGGCCCCCGATGGATCCATCCATTCAAACAAAAGCACATCGTCTCCAGTCTGTAATTAGAGGTTGGGTTTTCGTGCGTTTTAATATGACTGTCCCCCTACAACATTTTCTCGGCTCCCCCTTCAGCCACTTTTCTCTGGCGCCGTCACTGCAAACCTGACAGGTTGTAACAAACACGAGATAGTCACTACATGCTCAGAGACTTGTTTTGGTTCACTGGCTCCAGGGATTCCAGGGACAGAGTATAGAAGGCGATGATTGTACGTACATGTTGTTGTATCGTTTTCGCCTCGAAATTGAGAAAAGGCTGTCTCGCTCTTTGTACAAACCTTAGTTATCAGAGTCGTTATCAAGAGGCACCTACAACGTAAACTTGCGAGATTTCTGTTTCGATCGTCGTTGACTCAGCAGAGTTCAGAACAAAGAAACGTCAGCCAACCAGATCGACACTGTGCAACTACTGCTAAATATTTCATCCGTTAGGCAGATATGTTGATGAAATCGCCGACAACACGAAAACAGATCGATGTCTTGGCGGGAGAACAACTTAACGTGGCCCTATCACGCTCAGGGACGATCAGATTGCGTTAACTTCACGATGAAACGTTACGTGCTTCGGGGCGAAACCGGGTTCAAAGACATTTGAAGACGCCGAAATTAAGGAACATTGCGTGTGGGTTAAATTTGGTGTTGAGAATACGTAAACACTAGATTCTATAATAGACATCGCCTATGCCTGAAAGAAGGGGTGGTGAAATTACGGACTTTGAAATTTCCTTGCTCTTGAAAAAACCGTTATGATATTTCACATGCTGAAAAATTGCATCTGCTTAAAATTCCATCTATAGTCTGTCCCGGGAATCTCTGGAGCGAGAGACGAAAGCAAGTCTCTTCGCAAGTAGTGACTCGAGAGGGCTCGGCCAATGAACAAGTGCGAGGGAACGTGATTGTGTGGAGGGGGAAAAGCGACTGCTGTTACCAGGCTTTCCAGCAGCGTGTACTGCTTCGCTATGCCCACTTGCTTTCTCTCCTTTATGCGCGGTCTTGCTTCACAGATTCCGTAGATAGAGTACACACAATTCACGTGAATCTTCGAGTGGTTTGGTCTGGCTGTTATTCAAATATTCGCAATAGTTTCGTGTCTGCATAACCCTATTTTCAATTTCGAGATGAGAGCGAGATGTTGTTGTCCACGTTATGCACAAATAGGCTAATCGGGACTGGACCTACAGTTTAAAGTGGGGTCTGAACCACTATATCTCCACCAAGAGCGAGGTATTGTATGTGATATTTCCAAATGATACTCGAAACAACCCAAACTAGCTAAATCTACTTTATTATTTAAAGTTCTGCAAGAAGATAACTGCCTTATGCATTTGTAGAAATTTTGTTTACTAGTTACAAAGTCATACCATTGGTGACTGAAGCCGGCCTCCGTGGCGGAGTGGTTAGCACATCGCGCTACGACGCCAGGGGACCTGGGTTCGAATCTCGGCCCTGCCATAGGTGCTTGCGAGTGTCCATTGATCAATTTCACCATGTCTTCGCTCATCCTCATCTTCGCGATTGGACAAAAGTGGCAGATAAGCGGAGTAAAATAAACAAAATCAATCAATCAATCAACCATTGGTGGCAATTGTGAGCATCTGCTACACGCGGTTGCATTGATTGAGGACAATTTCCTTTTTTGAGAGTTCGTAGCGTCCAACGAGGCGTCGAACAAGAAAGTTATTAGAAGCTGTTTGTCTTAATAATCTTTATACGCTGTTACGTTGTTTGTATTATATAATTCGAGACGAGAACGAGATAGATGAGTCAAGTCGCGACGAGACCAAGAAACTGCGAAGCCTCGGCTCAATACCAATTCCATTCACAACACCGAAATAAACGCGAAAGGGTGAATCGGGAAAATGTTCAGGGTCATGGTTGTTCCAGCCACCTTCAAAGGCCAATACGGAAGTTACTAGCACCACATAGCGGTTGGTTTGAACAAGTCGGTGACAGAGTGGTGAAACAACCATGACCACTGACTTGTCGCTCAAAAATAACTTTCTGGCACTCCTAAACCCCAAGGTTTATTGCTCCAGCTCCATTTGTCCTCTCCAAGGTATTATCTATCCACTCATGATCTTCCTTATCAAATTCCTTCATGTCCATCTTAAGATTTTCATTCCAGTTTCATCTTGGTCTTCTGATTGATCTTGGTACCAGTGGCTCAACTACAGAGGGGGGGATCGCCCTCCCCCCCAACCTTGGTCGGAAATGAGTTCTAGGGGTGGCAAGCATTAACGGCCAAGTGTACCTGCAGGGGGGCAATCACCGACCACAACTTCAAATTTTATGAAAATAAAAACACTTTCATAAAATTTCGCTTCGCTCGCAATCCCTGCTTTTCTTCATCTTATCAAGTTCAGACCCGTTGCTGGGCGCCGAACCATCTAAATGAAAATTAGCTGTAAAATTGATTGATTGATTTGTGGTTTTAAGTCCACTTTACGCACAGAAAAGATAATCGGGACTGGACCTACAGTTTAAAGTACAATCCGAACCACTGTGGCATGTGGCTCCACCGGGTATCGATGTTACCATTACACCATCGGGGATACACAAAAGTTGTAAAAGAGAGAATGCAATGATTTCAGCTTGCAAAAAAATTGGATCCAAAAATTTTCTTGCTCGCTTCGTTCGCGATGTTTCATTGTTCTCTGTAATGCATTGTAAATAACCAGACAGAGAAATAAGACTTGTCTTAATTCATTTTGTTTTAAATGCATGAGCAATTGTTTTGAGGAAAGGGAGCGTGCACATTTGAGAGACAATTTATGTAATTCTTGCTGTTGGTTCATTGTGAAATAGATGAATTGATTGTGTAATGTATTTAAATAATACATGTTATGTATCAATGAAACTTTGAATACGCACACAATTTAGTGTCCACATCGCTCCATGTTGCGCCTCTGCTCGGTACCATCAAGTTGATCCTTCAAATTTTTATACCCCCTCCCATGTATGCTATACAGGGTGCTCGGAAATTCCCCTTAGAAACTCCTAGGGCTAGTAGAGGGTACTGAGTAGACAATATTTGGAATAGGAACCCATGTCCGGAAACGTACCGTTTCCGTGCTACAACCATGACAATGTGTCGGATGTGCCTGTGATGGTATGCAACCGGGTAGACAGTACATGACGTCAGAAGATCTCCTGATGGCACGTGACGTCTACCCTGCCGCGGTATCCTGCCTGGAGCCCCATTCACGTGCCTGTTTGTGAATAGGCCGAGGTGGTCCAACCGCGTGGCCCACACGATCGCCGGATTTAACGTCATTGGAATATTTCTTGCGGGGTCGTATGAAGAGTATGGTGTACAAGACTCCTGTAGAGACAGAGGGGTTGCTGCACAAGAGATTGACGGGGCACCAGGTGTGATGGAGCGAGTGCACCGGAACATGATACGTCGGTACAATGTGTGCAACGACGTTGGTGGTCTTCACATCGAGCCACTGTTGTAGTTGAGCAGTGCCGTATGCGACACATCCAATGCAGAAGACAGAAACAAATTTTTGCGTTCCACTGTCGACACAAGTGTTATTGTGATCAATGAATAGTACGTTTCTTTTTTGTTCCCTTGACATTGTTACCAAATAAATTTGTTGGTATTATGTACTGAGTCACACGTCATTCAATTCTGTACCTTACGTAACACCTCATTTGACATGGTTGTAATAATTGATTACACTTTATGTTATCAGGTGATCTTCTGACGTCATGTACTGCCTACCTGGTTGCATACCAGCACAGGCACATCCGACACATTGTCATGGTTGTAGCACGGATACGGAACGTTTCCGGACATGGGTTCCTATTCCAAATATTGTCTACTCAGTCCCCTCTACTTGCCCTAGGAGTTTGTAAGGGGAATTTCCGAGCACCCTGTATGTACTGTTTACCGAAGTGCTCTTGATTTAATTATTCTAACAACGTCAGGGGATGAAAATACAAGGGTTGGGGCATAAATCACAGCAACTATTTTTTTTCGCGAGAATGCGGGACTAGCACGAAAATCCGAAATGCAGAAATGGAAGGGGGAGCGTGGTATTGTGGAATGCATGAACAATGCAGATCATGTGTGCCAGGTATAAGATAGGGAAGCGAGCAAAATATCCTTGAGGATAGCAGCGTGTCACATGTATTTACTGGGGAAAGCATACTACTGAAAGCATAGGAGCGTTACAGGAACAAAAGAGGGGCATGCTAAGGTTGGACAATATTCCCTGCCGTTTCCACCAGCTCCCTGTGGCATTCTCTGGCATTTCTCTCTCGAAGAGCGGCTATTTTGATACACGAACGCTGTTCACGCTGTGGCACGGAAGCACTAATCTCTGTACAATAACCGTTCATCATACTGCCATCTAGTGACGTCTTCACATACTGCGGATGCCATGTTCTCCGGAACATACGAACATATTATGGTACCACCGTTTAACTTTGAGAAAAAAAATAGTTGCCATGACTTATCCCCCAGCCCTCGTATTACGATGTTCAGTATTATTTAACCTTCTCCACACACCTGCCATTTGACCTGTTTCAGGTCCAAATACCATTCTCCACCATATTTTATTTTTAAGTTATGTTGATTCATGTTCCTCTCTTAGTGTAAGAGGCCATGTTTTACATCCATACACAACCAAAGGCATAGTTAATATCTTGTATATTTTAAACTGTAGATTCTTGATAATTAGTTGAGAGGGCTATGAAGCGACCACAAACAAAAATAAAAAGGTTTCGCGCATCTTCCCCTCCATCCGTTCAACTCGGGCCACGCGCGAGTACGGTGCACTGGACATGTATTTCTGCGCAGTTCCATTCGCCTGTGGTCTCACTATTACTAATAGGAAAGTACGCATTAGGTGAATTAAGATTGCTTTTGATTTCCTCTTTAATATAGGATTGATTTGTTAATATTACTGCTAAGTATTTGGATTTAGAAACGAATTCTTGATTGATCAGTTATTATACTTTGCTTTTATTCCACTTTTGACTAATCGCGACGATGGGGGATGAATTGTGATACGATGATATGAATTAGGGGATAATCACAAACACATATGGACGACACAAGATCAACAGAGGTTTATACTGGCTGTACGTCCAGACACCAAAGCCTCGTTGGTCTGCACAATTAGCAGTTGCCGGGGTTCACTACGTGGAAGTGAGGTTCATTTTTGGGTACCTTATACCTCAGAAACGAATTGAAATGAAATCTTATCAATGATTAGATAATTCATTATTACCTAACACCTGGCTTCATTCTGTAAACATGCATTTAGTTTTCTCTGTGCGAACCTCGAAACCTATCTCCTTTACTTCTTCTAGAAGTATTTTAGTATTATGCTTAACTGTATTTACATCCTCCAGCATGTTAACATCCGATTATGCTAACAGTAGAGTTACACCATTTAGTACTTTTTAGTTTCTTTTCTACCTTCCTGACTCTAAATTCTGAGGCATGTATTTCGCTGCTGTATGGTATTTCTACGAATTTATTAACGAGTCTAACCTAAGCAAATACAGAGATGTAGTTGGCCGCTTCCAAAATGGACATATCTATGACCGTGTCCGAATCCGCATGCACACCGTTATGTTCTTTCCTGTGGCATTCCTGTTTGGTCAAAGTCGTCCGAATCGAGATGCTGCTTTGCAGTACAGTTGCCGATTCACCCGGCAGGTGGCAGTCCGAAAGTCACCCACCGCGTTGTGGGTCGCAGGCACACAGTACGAAGAGTTCGCCTTGTGCTTCGGTGTGAGGTTGACGTTTGTGTTGTGTTTGTCCAAATCATATTGCGAAGGACCTATCATATTGTGTCGTCTTTTCTGTTAATATTTGCGAAGGACCTATTTATAATTCTAAATAGGAGGAAGAGTTTATTTTAACGCGGGATGATATAGGATTTTGTTTGATACGTTCCTTCAGCACCTTTGTCCAAAATCGCCATAGAGAGATAGGGACACATGCGAGAAGAAGAAGAACACACAGTACGGAAGCAGAAGGCAGACTCCAAGCAAGCATCATGTTTTGGAATGTTTTCTTCATTTACGGTGTTATTATTTGAAACGTCTAACTAACACTAAGTTTTAAATCGTCTATTCGATAAACGACACCGAAGTGAAAGTTGCAATATGTGGTTGTACTTCTCGCTCTTTCCACCTCTCCCCTCAAACTCCACCTATGCTGCGGATTCGGACTATAACTGTGCGAGGATGGAATGGTGCTTTAGGCGACAACAGGTACTGATTCGGACACGGCCTAGCTGCTGATACAGACTGGCGGCTAGGGACAGCATGTAAATAGGTTTAGCAAGTTATATTTTGTTTATTTAAGCTATTGTATACATACATGAATAGGTTAGGCAGGTCAGGTTTGGTGCTGTTAGCATGTATTTCCCAAGGTGCTAATGCTGTCCCTAGCCGCTCGTGTGATCCAGCTCCATATTTGTACCTCTGCCCGGGGAACAGTGCCGCTAGTGTCGCCTGTTTTTATCACTTGAAAGTTTTCATATTTTCCAACGGCACAGATAGCGTGGCGCTTCAGTAGCTATGTTCTGAATCTTCTATTGAATCTTCCACGCGAGAACTATCAGCGAGCACGCACTGCATGTCGCAAAGCCTTTGAAAACTCCCGGTAGCCTAGCGTGTTGAGTGTCATCTACTTCATACAGGGTGCTTCAAAAGTCGCGCAAAACTAACTTGGATAGTATATAACATGAAAACTAGGGGAGTTATTCACACCAGTCTTCCTTCTTACATTATGAAACCTCGTTCATTGAGATATGTTTTCTTTTGGTTGTCAGTTTACTCAATACATGAAATTCCATATTTGATTGCTCAAGTTAAGGGCGAATCACACGGAACTGGATATCCAGTAGAAATGCCCTAGTAGCTGAACCTAGGTGGAAATCGTGGCCGCGGTCCTGGCTGCTTGACTGGTTTTGACGATTAGGCCATGTTCTTCTAATTGCTACTGGCTTCCTCGGTTGGATTCTGTGGCACAGCCAATCAGAGTGAAGTTTGATCACATGAAGATAGTCTGTGAGTTTGGAAAGAGAAAGTTTGTTGTCTGTGGCTTCCGAATGGTGTTTGTTTTTGTTCGTTGCTCGATGAAAGAAAAGAACAGAGATAATGTGCATTCAGGTTAATTAATATTTAGCAATTTTACAAAAGCGATGAGATTTGTACACAACAAATGTGATAGCCCATAATAAAAATCATTGTCATTACCAGCGTATTAAATGTTTGACATATTTAGTTGAACAATATATATATATTTATGATCGAATCTTGCTAATTTCATTTATGAATGCACATATCCGAGTTCATTAAAAAGCTTGTTGAGTGCACCTAGATTACCGTACTTTCTTTCGAGCTAATTTCTGGTCCATACAAATACTTTTAACAGTGGCGTATACTTGGTTAAGAATCTGGGCTATCGCACCATATCATAGTGTTCGAATGGACAAAAAATTTCTGGTGGGGGTGTTTTTATTTTTTTAACTCATTTGAGGGGGCGGGTTGAAGTGATGTGACTCTGTGATTAAAAATATATACCTCATAAATAAAACATGGAAATGTACACTGTCAGTAAGGAAAGGATTTCAAGAATTTCATTCTCATTTGCATAAATGAGAGGCCCATATTGTGAAATATTATGTAGGCCTATATACGAGAATAAAAATAAAGTTTCAACCTACCTATTTTCACGATTTTAAGTTCGGGTACTCCTTGTTGGCGCAGTAATAACGTCGTTGCCTTGTCCCGGGTTCGATGCATGGTGGTTTAGATACTGTAGGTCCAATCCCCATTAGCTTATCTGTTCATAAAGTGGACATACAAGAAAAATCCACAACGATTTGGAGCTTATTGTAATTCGTAAGCCGAAACGACAGCTTGTTAATCGTGTCCCTCATTTCAGTTCACTACACAACACATATCATTTCCAAAAATACAATCCACTCACTACTGTATTCACACGCTACTTCTAAATAAATTCCACGCAACAATACCACTCGACGCGATCTAGACTAGAACTGGTTCCTGTCATTTCGGTAAACCATTCCCGCTCAGCCAACAATTTTCTACTCCCCACTGTATCTCTAGTTGTTTGAAGGTCAACGACCTCTTTTTCAACTCCTCTGCAAGCGTTCAATTATGTTCTTGTCCCTGCCACATGACACTTTTCCCTTGCTCGTGAAAATTTTGCTTCAAAATTCCCCATTCCTGGGAAGATTACGTGCTGCGAAAAATTGGTTTGCAACATTGACCCAGACTGTTGAGGAAGTTCAAATGTTTTTTTCCCCGCCATATGCAACACTGTTCTCTCTGTTGTAACAGTTTGACTCCACAATTCCCCGATCCTGGGGAAATTACATGGTGGGAATTCAAAGAAAGCGGGCAATGTTTCCAACTTCTAAGAAATCAGGTTCATCTTCTTATTGAAATGAAAAATTTTATGCACATTTTTTGATAGATATTTTTTCTGTATTTTATTACCCGAGTCTGGGCTTCGCAGACAGCCTAGATAGACCCGAATATACGCCTCTGTAGCTATTCTCCTACAACGTTCTTCAATTCGCTTGTCCATCTTTTTAGCTTGCCTGCTCCTCCCAATGCCTTGTGGAAACAAAAGCATACCGACAAGTACGGTAAAAAGTATCGAGAGGCGAAAACGAGCAGATGAGCCAGTACCACCCAACTAGTCTAAGTCCAACCGGAAGATCTAGCCTCGTGTGACCCAGGCATTAGAGGAATATATTTTTCGGGGGAGGAAAGGAATAAGAATCTATCGCAGGGTCGGGATTCGAAGTTTCATGACTGGCGCGATGCTTGTGCTATCAATTGGGGTTGCCCGCAGAACTTTAGGAGTAGCAATTTTATGAGCGAAGTACGGGCAAATATTCTTGTTTAGTAACACTAGCAGTAGCAGTCTCGTCTCGGTACAACCCAAATGAATGAAACTTGGTATGAAAATCTGCAAGTTTTCATGGTATAAGCGATCGACACTTCAATTGCCATGAACTAGGTTGGAACGTATTTCTGGTGTAAAATAACCAATATTTTTGGGGGGAGGGCGGGTACAGATATTAAGTTTTCTTGCAATTTGATACTTGCCTTTTATGTGCATTTTCCTTATTTTACATCGCTTATCTGCCACTTTAGACTAATTGCGACCATAAGGATGAATGATGATAGATGGAAATGATTAACGTGCATGCCCAGGCCGGGACACAAACCCGGAACCTTCAATCCCGAGATTGCGAATCGACCAGTCAATGTGCTTGGCTACTGTGGCAGAGTATTTTGTGTGAAAAATAAACAGTGGCACCATAACTTTTTTTTTTATAAAAAAAAAAAAACCTTTCTTACAACGTTTTGAAGTGTGTAAAAGTTATTTACCTTCATACACTAAACAATGTACAGTATTTGGAGGAAATACTGACTTTTTCGAGTAATGGTAAGTGTAACTGGTTACTTTTTAAAATAAGTAATTGCATAACTCAGTTACGAGTAAAACGAAAGTAACTCTGTTACTTTGTTCAGGTAACGAAAGTTGGACTTTGCCATGGGTATTGTTTGAGTGTGTCCCGGCATCACTCATTCTCTTCGTTGCAATTAGCCAAAAGCACTGTGCGAATTAAGCTTTTTTGCTTTTTTGGGGGGGGGGGGGTGATGTCCACTCAGTGGCGTACTTGTGATTTCATTTCAGGAGGTAGCTTTCTTTGGGTATGCAGATTTGTGTATGTTACCAGTCAGTAAATGAACAATTGCCTTTCAGTTCTAAGTATACCTTAGAACATTGCTTCTAACCTGGGTCATTAGATTTTATGATAACATTTGCACGTAATTTAGAAACAGTGTATTTACATTCTAAGAAAAACCAAATTCATACACAAAAGGAGCTATCGAGCATAGTAAAACCAAAAACTTGACCAAACTTATGTTGCCAAGTTCAAACGTAATGTCAATCTAATCTACCTACGAGTTTATTGCGAATGCTTTATTACTTATAAAATATCAGCTCTATGCCATAATTGATTGAGTTTGTTTTAAGCCCACTTTATGCACTGTAAGGCTAATCGGGACTGAACCTAGAGTTTAAAGCGGGATCAGCACCACTATGTGCCTCCACCGGGTATCGAAACTGGGACCCCCTTGATTACAAGGCGACGACGCTACCACTGCGCCATAGGGGAGGCCCCAGCTATACGCCATGAAAAGTTAATTTGAAAAGAGTGTTGTCTCGGCTATGTGAGTTTGGTCAGTTTTAGAATGTTGTTCTTTAAGCCATAAAGCTGCATACTTTTCGGTAGAGAAATCTGTGATGACTATGGACCATAAATGGACACGAATGATTCAGTTGTGTTTGTTACGCAGAAATGGTATACTCTATTTTTCCAATTCCATTTTCACTTCAACGTAATGCAGCCTGTTAACTGCATTTTTGAAGGCCAACGAGGTTATGTCGTCTGGACTCACAGCCAGTAGAGTCCTGTCTGAGGCTTGTGTTGTGTCGCCCATATGTCTTTCTTATTGTCCGTTAATCTGCTTCGTCTTATCACCATCCATCCTCATACGCGATTAGCCAAACTGGCACAAGGGCGAAGTAAAATAAATAAAATCATTCATCCATTTCTACTTATCACCATTCATTCTCATTTTTGCTATTAGCCAAAAGTGGCAGAAAAGCGAAGTTAAATAAAACAAATCAATAAATCAATGAACCAAGCACTGTCCTACTATAAATAGATGCAAACTCGTACCGAGAAACAAAACAAACAAGTTAGAGATATTGTGCGAACAGGTTCTTACTGTGAATAGATGCAAACTCGTACCGAAAAACAAACGAAACAAGTTAGAGATATTGTGCGAACAGGTTCTTAGTGTGAATAGATGCAAACTCGTATCGAGAAACAAAAGAAACAAGTTAGAGATATTGTGCGAACAGGTTCTTACTGTGAATAGATGCAAACTCGTACCGAAAAACAAACGAAACAAGTTAGACATATTGTTCGAACAGGTTCTTACTGTGAATGGATGCAAACTCATACCGAAAAACAAACGAAACACGTTAGAGATATTGTGCGAACAGGTTCTTACTGTGTATAGATGCAAACCCGTACCGAAAAACAAACGAAACAAGTTAGAGATATGGTGCGAATAGGTTCTTACTGATGCAAACCTGTACAGAAAAACAAACGAAACAAGTTAGATATATTGTGGGAACAGGTTCTTACTGTGAATATTCTGTAGATGCAAACTCGTATCGAAAAATAAATGAAACAAGTTAGAGATATTGTGCGAACAGGTTCTTACTGTGAATAGATGCAAACCTGTACCAAAAAACAAACGAAACAAGTTAGAGATATTGTGCGAACAGGTTCTTACTGTGAATAGATGTAATATCGTATCGAAAGACAAATGAAACAAGTTAGAGATCTAACTTGAACCGCTTCTGAAATTGAAACGCGTGACAAAGTGCTATGTTTACGTATTGGAAGCCGACAAAATCAAATTCTATCATTACTCGCATCGATCTCGAAGTCAAAGAGGCGTGTGCAATCGCCGAGATAATAGTCATGCTCATTGTTTTCGTCCGACCAGGCGAACACGATCGATTAATGCGTTCTTGGAAGCGACAATCGATTCTTGCTAACATACTCAGCGTATGGAGATGCGTGCCAGTGATGCATACAGCGAATCATATTGGCAAATAGGGACCGATTAATATTTAAGAGATCATCACTGAAAGACTGAAATATGATCTTCTTAGAACAATATTACGAAACAGAACAGCGGAATAAAGTTCCCACTCTGTTTGCCAAACCAATTCCATGACTTTTCCAGGAATTATCATTTTACTTCCAGATACCTTACATGCTAATCAAACTTTGTTGAAAACATGAAGAAAATATCTCCATCATCGGCTGTGCCAATCTCTGACAGGGCTGCTATATCATCTTATTTTTATCGAAAAAGGGAAAAAACACTAATTAATGTTTATTTACTGTTATAAAACTTGAATATTATTATTATCATATACACTCAGAGAACTAAATGCATCATATCGATTGATGCACCAGTATGCATCGATTGATGCACTAAAGTGTATCTTATGGCTTCTTCAAAGAATCAGATTCACATTTGATGGATTTGGATGCATTTCTGTATGTCGTGACTCAAGTGAGGATTTATTTCAGTCGAGATGCACTTCAATTCATCAGTTGATGCGTTTTGATGCACCTTAATGCGTTTTGATGCACCAGAATGCATATTTTTTGATGATGCACTTAAACGTATCGTCTGAGTTCCATAAACTCTGTAACTCAGACAAAACGTTTAAGTGCATCATCAAAAAGATGCAGGAAGGAGCATCAAGGAACATCAACTGATGCATAGAAGTGCATCTCAACTGAAAGAAATCCTCACTTGAATCAAATGATGCACTTTAGTGTTTCTTTCACGACATACAAAAAATAGCACCCAAATGAATCAAATGTGAATCTGGTTCTTTGAAGAAGCCTTAAGACACACTTTAGTGCATCAGTCGATGCATTTTGGTGCACCAATTGATACTATGATGCATTTAGTTTTCTGTGTGTAGTTGTTTCAGCATCGTAAAATAACAAATTAAACTGTATTTTTTTTATAAATTGCAGTAGGGCTTAACCTGATATTACACATTTTTATCTGTTATGAGTTTTGAGTTCTTCGTTTAAGCCCATTTTATGCACAGATAGGCTATTTGGGTCTGGACGTACAGCTCAAAGTGGGATCCGAACCACTATGTGCCTCCACCGGGTATTGAAACCGGGCACAAACTGTAGATCCATACCCAAATAGCCTATCTGTCCATGAAATGAGCTTAAAACAAAAAATCATATATCATGCACTTATCTAGAAATATAGCTATTTCAGGGGTGGTCCGAACCAGAAATAAAATAATAATAATAATATTAAAGTTAAAATTAAAATAATCACATGATAATAATATTAAATTAATACTAATTAAAACATATAAATAAATTAATATTGCTTTTATTAACGAACACGTAAAAAGACGGTATAAGAATAGAGATATGGCAGCATGTATTCATTGTAGCTTACCTGTAGTTAAGATCCGCATAATTTGTATAAAAACAAGTGCTCTGGCAAAGAAATTAATGGCAAATTGATTAACATTTATTGAATAACAAAAAGGGATATTACTTCCAGTTGGCGAAAAGTAAAGTTCCTGATTAATATTTTATGCATATTATCATATATAGTAGGCTACTATGCAAGCATAAATCTTAGGTACTGTACTACAAATCCGTATAATCCCTATATAATCCTTGCCCTCCATAAGTTCAGAGGAAATTAATAACCATCGATGTGCTAAAGAAGTATATTTTTATTAATTAATTTCAGTATTTCGTAAGTCTTTCGGGGGGGGGGGGGGTCCGGACCTCCTAGACCCCCTTAAATACGTCCTTGATATGTGTGTGGTGATATACATGGATCCGTGTCGCTTTTCGCGTGTCACTTGTGGCTTGTCACATCTCTCTGATAGTTCCTTTAGAGATGAGTACATCAAGAGAAGTTATTGCCATAAATATATAACCATGGAAACTTAAAAATGCCGCCGTAGCTCAGCCGTTAGGGCTTCTAATCACCATGCGAGAGACCCGGGTTCGGTCCCGGCGGGGTAGAACCGGGATTATTTTTCCACCTGTTCAAGCGGCTCCGGCGCCCACCCAGCGTCGTATAAAGTTGGTACCTGGAGGAAACTCTGGGGGGTAAAGGCGGCCAGGGGAGTGGTGCTGATCACATCACCCCCACCTTCGGCCGTGGTCAAGAAAGTGTGGGGCCCTAACCCCACACCCCGTATACGCCTTCATGGCGTTGTGCATAGGACAGGGGAGCACTTTACCTGAACTGGAGTTTCTAAAATCGCAATTCCGACCTGCTATGCAAAAGACAAAACTACAATTTCAAAACCTGGCTTGTAATCGAGTAAGAGAAAATTATAAGGCAAAAGTCAACCCATCGTTGTGTCTTTATCGTGTCTTGGCTTGTTTTCCAAGAGCCTTCGTGGCTCCTTTCACTGCGTTCAATATTTACACTCTACTTCCGGACATGTAAGTTACATGTTCAAGGAAAACTTTGAGCAGCTAAGAATCAATTGCTTTCATGCTTCAGCTGTTAAAGTGTAAAGTTTTTACATTGAAGTGACGTCCAATTATTTCATGGCGTGGACAATTCCATGGTAATCACAGTAGGATGAATAGCGTCTGTTAAGGGAAAGAGGGACAATTTCGCACCATTTTTGCCATTATTTCAATATCGTCCGAATGGGCACAGCTACTAAAAAACCATTGACTATATACAAGAGAGTATGAATTTCTCTCCGGACGCGGTTTTCTAAGGTAATTAGCTATTAAGTTAGACACGGTGTTTGAAAAATACGATAAATAAGTATTTACAGAATCCTGTGTATTCTTCATGGGAAATCAACTTCAAGTTACAGCTATTCAAATGGGAGTTTCGACTGTTCCTACGACTGAGACATAATACAACGTGTCCTTTTCTCGTCAATGTACTTTTCTACGTTATTGGATGTTTGATATTCCCGAGAGAACGAATAAAATAATGCTTGCATAAGCGTAATGCATTTCTCCTTGCCTCCTACAGCCATCCTGGCAGTGTTGCCAAACCTGATGCGCATAAAAGAGCTACATTTCACCTTAAATGGAGCTAGAGTTAACTTTCAAGGAGCTAGATTAACGAAGGCTGGATAAAGTGCCTCCTAGGGTAATTTTAGGTGTCAGATGGGTGTGGGCGCTGCCATTACCGTTAAATTTAAAGCGATGACAATTTATTCTTAACGACAGTGCTCCTCAGCTGCCTCAGAGAGCAGAACCTCGCGAAAATTCTTAAGCAAAATCGTTACACACTGAATTCAAGCATCGAACTTTGTACGGGGAATGTGCATCAACCACACTGGTCGTGTCTGAAAGGTGCAAGACTGTACTTGTAGCGAGCATACTTCGAGAATGATCAGTTCAGTCTTGAAGCCTTGGGCTGGAAGCTAATATCTTTCGAATTGCGCTTCGACTGCAGCGCCAAATACGGTCAGTAGGTAAAACTAAGAACACATTGTTTTCCTCGCGTTATAAACACTTGCTTCTCATTATAGAAATCACATAGCATTTTAAAAAGTTCCTGTACTTACATTTCCACACAATAGAAGAACTACAACCAACATCTCGCTGATTTTCAACTTTCATGATTTCAAACGAATGACCATGAAGTGCACGAGTCAAGTATTCAAGCCTTCAACCTCGCGTGCTCCAAGATACGGTCTCGATTGCACGTTCCATTAGAGCTTTTGAACCGCAGTACTAGGAGATGACGTCACTGCCGACGAGTCTGTACTTCAAAGCTGCTCTTTGGACCTTTTGGACAGAGCCACTGTCACCTTACCTCTCCCGTCTTCGTATTGAAATACAACTAAATGTAAATGTATGTGTGTGTGTGTGTGTGTGTATGAGAGAGAGAGAGAGAGAGAGAGAGAGAGAAAGTAACGGGGGTAGGGTAGACCGGTTTCGACACTCCTCACGTGCCGGGAAGATCTATTTTCATAAATGTGAAATGTTAGTGTCCAAAATCATTCATACAGTCGTACCTGTATGAGGAAGACTTTGACCAACTCGAGAGGTAAAGTGGACAGCCAATGTTCCTATTTCGCTTGTGGCATATTACCTCACATTACCATATTTATAAATATAAAACAAATTCTTAGGTGATAAAAAGATGGATTTAGGACTTTATAAACTCCATTTTAGGACTTTATAGTCATTTATAAGAAATAAAAAATTATAATTATTAATTTATAATTTTATGAAATACCTCCTATAGGTGCAATTTATATGCGCCAAAAAAATCACCATATTTTATTTAAATAGGCGCTTTTCAGGTACAAACAGGGTTTTTAGGCAGTTATACGACTCTGTGGTTCAATTAGGCATTCTAGGTCCTGTAGAACAGCGTATAGTAACCGCTGGACCCTGACATCAGTTAACCGGCTCGCGAATGGTTCTGTCATCTTATCTTGCACAGTAGTTTTCATTAATAAATATTGTGTAGTGGAAATATTCTGATTAACTGGAAATTTTTTGTTTTTAAAATTCAACATGACAATGAAAATCAACACTTACCATACATAATTAATTTAATGATGATGTACTTTGGAAGCTACTAGCTTTCATTACATACAATGATTGACAATTAATTTATACCTAATTTTACAGCAAGCCTAGAAATAATCGAATTTTTAGTCTTTATAATTATGCAATAATTTAATTATTAATGTGCATTTTTTTTAAAAAAATGGAATGGTATTTACTAGTAAAAATTGTTACAATCGAGGCACAAACTTCTAGAGGAAGAATTTACCGGGCCTGAGTGTCACGAAGGTTGAGAACTACTGCTTTAGCTCATATACATTCTGGAAACAAAGGATAGACAACAATATTTGATTTGATCTTTGTTATTTAGAGTAGCTTCTCTTCCATTTCTAGCTATACACCATGAGGCCTTAAAAAGATCGCTTCGCGGGCTTGCAGCAGGTGACAATATGGGTGTGTGTCTGCGAGAACCAATCAAGTCCGCGAATGAGCTAGCCCGGTTGCCACAGCTAGCACACTGCTGCACCCTTCTGGAAGGGTGAGTCGCCTCTTGCTACCTCGGCCTGTTTGTTCGGCTGAGGAGCAGACGACACGAGAGTATCGGCAACAGTGTGCGAGCGACGTCTGCTGTTAGGCCGCGAAGCGCTCTTTCTAAAAAAGCCTCCTGCAGTATAATCGCGACGATGAGGGCGAGTGACATGAAGTTGATGAAGGAACGCTCAGAAAAAGCACCCATACCCATCCGGGATTCGAACCCGGGACCCCTGGCGTCGTAGTACACTGTCCTAACCACTCTGCATAAACAATATTATATGTATAATGTCTTGAGAGAATTGAGGGATTGAACGTGTCTAACACCTTCCCATATCGAAGTCAATGGTGAATACTGAAGATTCCTCGAATTTTTGAAACAATCCTTTTTGCTACTATTATTCGGTATTTAAGGGGAGGAGATACAGTTACGCAACAATTGTGCATTTATTTCAATATCGCCCGAATGTGCACTGCTACTAAAATAAAACCTGGGTGTATCTAAGAGTATGAATTGCTCTCCATGTTGCATGTGGAAGCATTTTTTGTGTTGATTATTACGCTAGACACGATGTTTGAAAAAATTTTCTGAATCCCATGTAATCCTTATGGGGAATCAACTTCAACATCAAGTTACGGCTAATCAAATGAAAGTTTCGACTTTTCCGCTGGTGATATCCATCTTCAAACTGCCCTTTTCACGTTGATATATTTTTCTATTCCATCGGAAGTTTCATATTCCCAGAAGAACGAATCAAATGATACTCTCATAAGACCAATGCTTTTCTCCTTGCCTCCTTTCAGTGTTGCCAAATCTGATGCGCATAAAGTAACTAAATTTTACCTTAAATGGAGTTAAGACTGACTTCAAGGAGCGAGATTTACGAAGACTGGATAAAGTGCCTCCTAGGGTAATGTTAGTTGTCAAAGGGGTGGGGCACTGCTATTATCGTTAACTCTAAATTGATGACAATTTATTCTTAGTTTTCAACATCTAGATCCGGCGGCATTGCCCATCTCAACAATCCACCGATGGTCGTATGAAATCGAAAATAAAGAATTCCCTGATAACAATATTATGTCAATTTCACGTCAGACACTGCGATATAAAGAAGTGGCTGGGGAGATAAGAGGGAGTGGGGCGACGCAGCCAATATCACGTCACGTGCAAAATGTATAATTATGACAAAAGTTGGTCTATGTAGGCCGGAACCAATGTTGGCATCATAGTGGAGCACGGGGTTGGGCGTCCGTCCCAGTTCACAGCCGAACGAGTGCACGAAAGAGCCAGATCTGGCTCCAAGAGAGCTATGTTGGCACACTGCACGGACGGAAGAGCTTGGGAGGAGTCCCGTGGAAACTGTATCGCATGCCCTTAAGAAGTTTTATCAGATAAATTATGTTCTTCCTTACGCTTATTGCTGTTTAATTAATATTAATTTGTAATGTTTTTTTCCCAAAATAATATAATTTTGGGGATTTTTTTTCTTACTTTGCATCGCTTTTTCGCTACTCTTGGCTAATTGCAATGAAGACGAATGATGATAAAATTTCGATTAGATGAAATTGATGAAAGGACACTCAAACCCAAACCTCAGTTCCAGGACTCGAAACTAGGAGCGTAGGTGACAAAATGGTGAGGCTATTGACACGACTACAGTGCGTCGCATCTCACTTTAAACAATAGATCCGGTAACGATTAGCATATCTGAACATAAAGTGTACTGAAACAAACTTTACCAACTTTATTATTAGTCGGGTATGCAAACACGTACATGTATATTAATTTCTAAATCTGCCAACGAAACTACTGTCACAGCACTCCCCTTCCCCCAAATTACTCGGTTTATGTTCGTGTTCCGTTTCCGATGGCAAACCAGCTCAATGCCCAATAAAACGAGCATTGAAGAACAAAACCCACACGAACGCACGCGACACTACGAACCAGAGCACATCAGTTCTTCAAAGTCACACGAGACGTCAATACTACAGCCCTGTGCACAGACACGTTGCCGTGACTGCAGAGATATGTGATGTAACTCCTAGCTTCAAGCATTGTCCGTTCTAAAGTCTCCCCTTTATGGAGAGAACTGTTTGTGTTTGTTTTACCGGGAACAGCTCGTGGAAAGCCTTTCCCAGAAAATAAACCCCCTCACTCAGAGCTTGGGAATAACCGTGTACACGTGAACTTTATATACCAGGCTTAGTCAAACCGTCTTACTTGCTGATGGCGCCAGGATTAATCTAGGGGTGCTAAGGGGGTGCGATATCTTTCTAATATATAAAAATGGATGTATGTATGTGTGTTTGTTCCTGCATAACTCTCGAACGCCTGGGGCGATTTCAACCAAACTTGGCACACATATGACTTACAATCTGGAAAGAAATACTGTGGGGGTAAGGCACCCCTGGCATCCCTAGGGTGGGGGTGGGAAGGTGGTGACGTAAAAATAATCGAAAACGACCGATATTAGTGTGGAATCCATAGTTTTCGGGGTCGCTAAGATGAATAGTGACACTCCCAATGCCGTTCAACTCCAAGACACCCCTAGCACCCCTAGGGGTGTCTAATAGAAGATTGGGATAAATAAATACCCGGCCAATCAGCTAGTTGAAAATAAAGATAACATGAAACATGCATGCATGCTTTAGCCATTACATGAAATACCAAATATTTTTTACTAAGCTTTAATGGAAATATACCAATGCAATTGAAAACTACTATACTCTATCCCTGGAATCTACGGAGCAAGACAGCGAACAGCGGCAGAGAAGGCGGGAAATCGAGTGGGCAGAGCGAAGCAGTACTCGCCGCTGCGAAGGCTGGAAACTACAGTCGCTTTCCCCCTCTCCACCAGTCTCCTTCCTTCTCACGTGTTCATTGGTCACTACTTGCGCAGAACCTTGTTTTCGTTCGCTTGCCCCAGAGATACGCGCGACAGAGTATAGAGTGACTGATTTCATTTTTGCTTGTTTTGGCCACAACAAGCGCATTTCTTTTTTTTTTTTAATTTGAAACGAACAAAGCTTGTTTAGGATGGTCAATGCAACGACATATAGCATATTGTATCTTACTAAAGAAGAATCAATTTTTAACAATAATAATGGCGAAAGAACTGCGCTCAATACAACGTCAAGATTTTAGTAAGTCATAATTAGGGCTCGGAAATTGAGGAAAAATCATTTTTTTCCCTTGTGTCCGAAGACGAGGCCCAACATAATATATGTTCATTTTGGGGCATTGTAGACCAGAAAAAGGTGGGTTTTATTTGTCCTTTTTTGGCGTTTTTTGGCTTATTGGTCCTTTTTTGTAGCCTTCTTTTTAGGTCTTAACGGCTTTTTTTTTGCAACTTCACCTTCTTTCGACTACGTTTTTACTGCCCATTCTCAATTCGAATCACCATCAGTTCATCACCTCTTAAACATCCTTTCTGTAGTAAAGAAATAAAAAAAAAGAAAGAAATATATTTGAACCATCCCTGAAACGAGAGAAAAACATTTTTGAACGACTGAAGCAGGTACGGTACAAGGTCCTTTAACCGTAACTGCAAAGATCTCAAGTCAGATAAGGAGGTGCCGCGCATATTCATTAACTATGCAATTATTAATTAATTTGGATCACATTTATATGCCCTTCTTTCCCGTTTTTAGGTCCATTCTTTGACATTTTTAGGTCTTTTTATAGGTTTTTTTTTTTTTTTTGGCAATTTATAGTTCTTCAACTTCCGAGCCCAGGTCATCATGTAATATTTAAATGAAAGGGTTAATAATGTTTTCGGTTGAAAGTAGGTTTTGAAAAGGGAGTGCGGAAGAAAAATAAGAGGTGCGCAAGCACCCTTTCGCACCCCCTGGCACCGCCCCTGGGACGAGCTCTCTCGTGGAGTCTGAGTGGTTAAAACAGCGTGCTAGGACGCCAAATGCCCGAGGTTCGAATCTCGACATCCCGGTGGCAGTCAGAAGCCCTACCGACTAGAAGACAGCTCAAGGAAAATAAAAAAGTGCAATATTTCAATGATAAAACTAATTAATTAATGAATTAATGCAGTAAATGCAAATGTCAAACAAGACAGTACAGAACAAAATATATATGAACGGAAAACTTTTGGCATTTTGCACGAGAAGGTAGTAATAGCATGAATATGGAGTACATGTCGAAAAAGGTTTGATTACATGGGAATATGTAATATTGTAGAAGTAACTACATGTGCTAAAAGCTAATATTTGTAAAAATAAGGAAAATAAAAATAGCATTATTTGAAGCTCACGTACCACGTTTCGAAAAGATAATACAAAATAACATTGATTTTAGCAGCACATGAAGATATGCATTTAAATAATGAAAAGTAACTATTAACAGTATATATATCCCCAAGAACGGAAGGTACTTTCTTCCCTCGGTTCAGCGTTCAGCACACGTCACGCTTACCGTTGACAGTTCTCCATATTTACGATAGATGGCTCTGTATGTTGCATTTCCATCTGATACGGTTTGCGTGCTCTCTTGTGAGGAAATGTGAATGAAAGGAAAGTAGGTTTGAAAATAAATGTTTCTTTGCACAGACCACTGTAACTTATATTTGACATGGATTTACAGAAACAGCTCAATAAAGAATAACAGCCTCATGCCGTAAGAGAATTTGAGATACTTGAGAATGTAATACTGAGATTCTGAAGCGATGTCGTTGTTTTACATAATGGGACAGGTACATGCAACAGGCATCATCATGTGTATGTTATGGTAAACCAATCCGGCTTCTGTTCCGCGATTTTCCCTGTAGTGCGCGTTACACCATTTTATTTCAATAAAAGCAGACAACAGAAGTTTTGTTGCCGGATATTTCCGTGTTTTGCCGCGTCCCAGTGGACGTCATGATTAAGATCGTCAATTCCACTACCATACAATTACCATAATAAAGATCACCATAGCTGTTTTTAAAGTATTAACGTCCATTACATAGTGACCCTAATTAATGTAATATTAGTGATCCATTTTTAAATATATATATATATATATATATATATATATATATATATATATATATATATATATATATATATATATATATACACACACACACACATACAGGGTGTCATTTTAATGGCGCCCACGGACCACAGATTCGTAAAGAGGACATCAAAACAAACAACTTTTCTCAGTAACATTTTTCTCGTTGGTGCGTCGATTCGACGCTACAGCCGTTCAAAAAAGACCGTTTTGCCGCCTGGATGCTGGCAACCCAACACTACATTTGATCGTATCTGTGACGTCATTCCTGCGGCGAAACAGCACAAGGCAGGGTTGCAAGTAACACGCAAATTTTGTGAAAAATGACAAACTACCAACCACATTATTAGATGTAAAACGAAGCGAGAAACGCGTCCAGTAGACCGAACATAATAGCCTACCAGCCAGAAGATCAGCAGTCATCTCCGGGGAAGGGCGAAGTGAACCAACGATATGAGAATGGTAAAAAAACGTATTTAAAATGAAGTGTCAATATCGGATTATCTCTCAGCCTACATGTCAAATATAAACAACAATCGATTTTATTGGACTTACAGCTTACATGTGGCTGTTTACGCCCAGCTACATGTCAAATATTTGCAAATCTCGTTGCAAGGTTGATATCTACAGGTTTGTGTCCAGATGCCATGTGGTACTTTTGTGCTGATAAGGGAAGTATCCGAGGTTCATGTTGTTACATAAATGCTAAAACACTTAAAACAACAGTAACAATGTAATTATGAATCAGTAGCGAATATACTGTCCTGTTCACAGTTGCAAACTAATACATGTGTATCCGGTGCATAGATAAACACAGTCGTCGGAGAGCTTGTATTACTACCTATTTATATCCCTGTATTTTCAACCATTTTTGTCACTTGCCTCATAATGCCCTGAATATACATTATATTAACCTATGTGTTGCTTACCTTTGGAATTATGAGTTCTTCCATTTCTATTTTGTAATTTGTTCAGTATGTGTCACAGACAACTAGTATCAGAAGAACGAAGTGGCTAGACTAAATTGTAGATGCCAACTTGGTAACTAGATTTGCAAATATTTAACATGTAAGCTGAGATAAAATTCGATATGACCACTTCAATTCTATTTTCTTTCTACCATTTTTGTATCGTTTGTTTACTTCCTGTTAGGTTGCAGAACGTGTTTTGTCTTTTTGTTTTACGGTACATAATATGGTTGATTGTAGCTATGTCATATTTCACAGAATGTGTGTGTTCCTGGCAACCCTGCGACGCGCTTCATGACGGGATATGACGTCAGAAATGCAATCAAATGCTGTGTGTGGTTGCCAGCATTCAGGCGGCAAAACGGGCTTTTTTGAACGACTGTAGCGCCGAAACGATGCACCAACGAGAAAAATGTTACTGAGAAAAGTTGTTTGTTTTGATGTCCTCTACACGTTTCCGTGGTCCGTGGGCGCCATTAAAATGACACCCTGTGTATATATATATATAAGTTACACACAACTGCACATTCACTATTCTAGCACCTGGCTGTGAAAGGAATGTCCTCCCTTGTTTTTATTGCATGAAGTTTTGAAATAGCACTATCACAGATAAAGATAAGATACTAGGGGAATCAAATATAAACGGGAATTTATTTTTCATAATTTATTGAAACAAAATACAAATACAAAACAAAGTAATTACTTTTCTACATAGCTCCCTTGAACTGAAATGCACTTTTGCCAGCGGATAGGGAGTTTGGAAATCCCTTTGTCCCAGAAAGTTCTCGGTCGTGTGTGCAGCCAGTTGCACACGAACTCTTCCACTTCTGCGTCATCCTGAAAACGCTTACCCCCGACTGCTTCTTTCAGGGGTCCAAACAAGTGATAATCACAAGGGGATAAGTCTGGACTGTATGGAGGATGTTCAAGTGGTGTCCAATGAATTTCGTCCAGTTTGTCACGTGTTGCACCAGCTGTGTGAGGTCTGGCGTTGTCATGAAGAAACATAACACTTCTGATGGGTGTACCACGTCGTTTGGTCCGATAAGCAGCCTTAACACTTTCCAGGAGTTGACAATAGTAAGCAGCATTTACTGTTGTTCTTTCATGAAGATAATCAATAAAAATGACACCTCTGAAATCCCAAAAAACTGTGGCAAGAATCTTCCCAGCTGATGCGTGGCTTTTGGCCTTGACTGGCCCAGCCTCTTCTTTTATCCGCCACTCCTTGCTGGCCTGTTTTGACTCTGGTGTGTAGTGGTGGGCCAAAATTTCATCACAGGTGACAAGACGGTGCAAAAATTCATCCCCTTCTCTCTCATAACGAACCAGGAGCCTTTGAGAGATTTCCAGTCGAACCTTTTTCTGCTCCTCAGTGAGGAGGCGTGGGACCCACCTCGAAGCGATTTTTCTGTAGCCCAAGTTCTCATGAATGATCGTGTGAGCACTACCATAACTTATGCCCACTGCAGATGAAATTTCACTGACTGCCAAGCGACGGTCACCTTCAATCAAGTCCTGGACAGCCTGAATGTTTTCTTGAGTGATGCTTTTCCTTGGCCGCCGTTGATGTCTTTCATTTTCCACAGTTCCCGTCCTCCCAAAAACATGTTGTGCCATTCATACACACGGGTCTTTGAAAGGGTGGACTCACCAAACTATGCTCGGAAGTCTGGTCAAAATTTCACTTGGTTTTACCCCTTTGTTTGTAAGAAATCTGATAATGATGCGTTGCGCAATGGACGGGTGTACCTCCTGCTCACTCATCGTGCTACTGACTGATGTTACAAGTTGATAAGGACTCCTGGGAAGGAACAGACTCCAGATACACCCACTATCATCACCTCAAGGCCACACGACTCCACCACACTTTCCCTGCAAGTAAGAAATAAATTCCCGTTTATATTTTATTCACCCACGTATATATATATATGTCTTTATCTATGGCACAATATGATCTACGTTTTATTTTTTGGCGTAACTTTTCTCATGTTCCGCATTAGAAAACTCTCTTGTGATTTGTATAAATTTTACAAAGTTTCTTTTGTGAAAAAGATTCAAGGTAAAATCAGGGCAGTAGTGGAGGGTATACGGAGGTATACGCCATATACCCTCTGCTAAATCTTACTCATTAGCACGGAACGAATTTATATGTAGTGAAAATGTGCTGAATATGTAAATACATATTTAGTTGTTTTCACCAAAATATGGAGTCAAATATGGACTTAAAATTTAAAGAATACCTTTCTAATAATATAAGACACTACACGAGCTACACAAAATACAGTAGGGGAGGAGGGGGCTAGTTCAACTTCAAAAAATTGTATAATTTTTACTTTTCAACAAACGTCCACGAAACTTTGTAGTTGAAAGGGGGGATACATTCCACGTGCACAGAAAATTTGAGAACTTCGACACTTATGTACTTTTTTTTGGAAATTTAAAATTTCCAAACACCTAACTTCTGTTGCAACTTGCCCCGTATGCGGGGCAAGTTGCAACAGTGGATGGGGCATATTGCAACACATGGAAACATAAATGAAAGTAAGAACGAAAATCTTAATTTATTTAACAAATGATACAAAATAAGATATGAATATTATGTTAGAAACTGTTCAACATATGCTGACATTGTAACAATATTTTAGACTTCAAGTAGGCCTAGACCTAAATTTAGCATATTTGTTGTTTACAAATGTGGATAAAGGAGTATACAAACAAACAAAAAACACTTTCTTTAATCTGAGAAACAATGATGACAGACATAAAACGCATCTTGTTTCGCACATTTCTTGAAATGTGCCCATCCGTCACACTCTATACACTGTACCCACTCCCTTGCAACATCTTCATATGCCTGTTGCAACTTACCCCTCACCCACTTTACTTAACAAAGTGACGAAAATGTCTTCAACAAGAATCTCATTGTAAATATGGCTGTTATTCTTTACAGGTGAAAGTACATGTGTATCATTAATAGCAACATAGTCAACGACAGTTACTTGTTCTAGTCGCCAGTCACTTCAAAATAAATTCTTCAAATTTTACTCACCTAGTCTGAAAACAACAATTCTTATTTCCTGTAACTGTTATCAATTAGCGTGCACCAGCATGTGCGAAGGGCAAGTTCGTTCTCGTAACTCTTCACGTTGAGGAGATATTAACAGTGTTGCAACCTACCCCTGTTGCAATTAGCCCCCGCTTCCCCAACGTTTACATTGACATTAATTGTAAAAGAACACAAAATGTGTATTCATTTTGTTTCCAAAATATCGAAAAAACAAAAATCTGAAAATAGCTATTTTTGTATATTTTTGCAAATTTTTGCAATTGTGGAACTCCATTAAGGGAATAACGAAGTTTAGTTGTAGGTAAGTGTTCGAACGTGAATTTCCTTCTGTTGTCTCTTAAGATCAGGATTGTTAAATGAATCCATAAATTCTAATGGGTTCTATTGGGTTCCGCTGTAGGACCGGAACCTTTTTACTCGCATAATTTAAATTCGGTCAAAGTTCTGTATTGTTTCATTGAAAAAAGGTTCCTGGACCGTATTTATATTGATGCGGGGAAAAAGGGTTCCTGGACCGAATTTAAATTCTTCCGGAAAAAAGGTTCCTAGACCGTATTTAAATTGATCCGGAAAAAAAGGTTCCTGGACCGAATTGAAATGCTTTAAATATGAAAAGGTTATACACTGTCTAGAACTCATTTACGTTTGCTGATTTTCTCTTCCAGACAGGGATTGGATTTATTTACAATTCGTAGACCAGGATTGACCGATTAAAAGTTGCCTTCTGAAAATGTCCGCGAGTACGTTTACACTGGAATGTCACACTGGGGTTGTAGAAACCGTATCGCAGGAAAAAAAAAATCATAACGCTGTTGTTCTCTCGTGGGCCACGTTCAAATTCTCCCTTGTCGAAGAGTTACTGTACATTGTACATAACGCAATTGACTATATTAGTATGGTATCACATTGAGTTCAAACAAACCCGTCACGTGTTGCTCCGGCATCCGATCCAGGAACCGCAGCCAATAGGAGCCGTCGATGAGGTAACGTGAGGCTGCTGCGTTCCCAGCAGATATCACAACAGGGAAGGCAGTCAGTGTTGCTACAACCAAGTGAAGGAACGCGCTCGAGAGAATGGGGCTACATTGAGAGGGGCAACGTGACTGCAGAGTTTTCGTTTCGCCCATTTCTACCTTGTACCTTAGATTCTCGAGACGGCCAGCACCTGGATTAGACTTTCATGCTCAAAAGTGGATAATTGTTTATCGTCAGGTCGGTATTCGATCCAATTTGCGTATTGTTTCATTTCAATACGGAACTTGGATCCTATTTAAAGTGATTCGGAAAAAAGGTTCCTGGACCGTATGTAAATTGATCATGGAATAAAAGTTCCTGGACCGAATTTTAATTGGTTCAGAAAAAGTTCCCGGACCGTATTTAAATTGATCGGGAAAAAAGGTTCCTGGACCGGATTGAAATTTCTTAAAGATAAAAAGGTTCTTTACGGTCCAGAACCCATTTACGCTGGCTGATTTTCTCTCCTGGACCGGAATTGAATTTATTTAAAATTCCTGGACCTTTAACAAACCTGCTTAAGATGGATTTATATCGACTAAAACTGAGTTCAATATCGCTTGTATTTCAAATTTGTCATTTTTGCAAGAAATTCACCCCCAACTCTTTCGATCAACGAGGACATGTAGTTATGGCCCGAATATGGCGTATATGTTGAGAAATGTTTAGAAATATGAAAATAATATGTAAAAATAACTAAACTATGAGCCAAAACCTAATATATGTACAAATATGGAAATAAAAACGGAATTTTTCGAGTCTACAAATGATGCGAAAAGATAATACAAAATATAATTGATTTCAGCTTCATACAAAAATTTGTATTTACATGTAAATCTGTTCCCTACTCATTATCGTATACCTTCTGAAAATACCTTCTATTTTAGTTTTCGTTTATATTTATTTATATAATTTGACCATTACTGTTAAATACTTGTGGTTTCAAGTAATCGGGAACATGTTGAACTGTATCCATTACGTTTAAATCCAATCATTAATATGCCTCATTTAAGCCAATTATGGGTATAACATCATCATGAGTATTCTTTCGTCAATGGAATTTATATCATCATCCATATACTATTTATATCGTATTTAATGGAAACACAATCCGAAATAAATGGAAACATGATCCTTTAACGTTTCACGGCACTTAGCGTATTCCGTCTGAATATTTTGGGATTACAGTACTGGGAAAACTCTCCACTGTGCAATGCGTAGAAGGTAGGGAGCCACGAGGATTTTATCCCCTCCCATTACCCTATAAGTATAAATATTTCTCTGCCCTAGACAAAAGTCCCTTATATTAAAAGAGGAACATAAATTATAAGTATTTTTTTAAAAAAAACAACCCTGAGGAAAATATTTGTACTTAAAAGGGATGAGAAGACAGGTGAGTGGAGAAGGTTACATAATTTAGAACTGCACAATTTGTAAATCAAGAAGACTTAGGTGGGCAGGACATGTGGCACGAATGGGAGAGGAAAGAAGAGTTTACAGCATTGTTGTTGGGAAACCTGATGGTAAGAGACCTGTAGGAAGCCCTAGACGAAGATGGAGGGATATCGTTGAGATGGACCTAAAGGAAATCGGTAAGGGTGGAAAAGATTGGATTGATCTTGCTCAGGATAGGGACAGATGGAATGCTTGTGTTGCTGCAGCCATAAACCTTCGGGTTTAAGAATGCTAGAGGGTTAGCCGTACCGTCCCGGGTATGCCACTGCATACATCATTTTAGCAAACTGTTGCATTTTCAGAAATCCAGGTTAGTCATTATTTATGGTTGTCGGCGTCCAAATGAATAAATTATACGTCGAGGGACATGCCTGTAATCTTCGACTGCGTGAAGCGCAAAATGAATTATGAATTTTCTTCTTGCCGAACCGCCCACGTTCAAATTCGTTTGCGTTGCTACGAAAACTAAGCATCAATCAAGATTTGACGTCACAAGGTTGCAGCATAGGGAAGATATTGACATAACGGTTCGTCCCATCTTGTCTGTTCGATTGCAAAGGATATTTGAAAGTCGCGTTGAGCTGGCTGGTACAGCCACTTACATAACAGGGTTGCACTTGTACACACAATAGAAAATATTCTATTAAATTTTACTTTGGGTATTAAACTTATAACATCTCCGATTAGGGCTGAGTTAGATATAGAGTTGCCTGACGTCCCAGTTTTCATAAATGAACACACTGTGTCTCTAAATGTTTTCAGGGCACCTATTTTTTCCGATTCTAATATTTCAAACGAGTTAATTTTTCCATTCAATGTATTTTTCCCCTTCATACTATTCGAAGTTGTCAGCATGGTTCCATTAGCGGAACTAAAATCTACTACAATGGCGATACAGCTCGATTGTATTTTCTTCCAGCTCTTTAACCAAATAAACAGTGATACGTGCCTACTACGCGTAGGCAACGGTTGTGTTCATTCTAGGCGGAGAGACAATGTAGACTGTGAGGGAATAAGTGGTTTTTTTCTAAAGTCCACTTTATGGACAGTAAGGTTAATCTGGACTGGACCTACATCAAGTGTGACCCGAACCACTATACAGGGTGTTTCGTAAGTTCGTTTACAACGCTTGGGAGGTGATTGTACGAGTGAAAATAAGGTGGAAAGTTCATGTAACGAAATTCCGGAAACTGCTTTGTTGCCGAGTTATTGACGTTTGAAAATGTGGGAAAATGATTTTTCGAAGTGAATAATGGCAAAACGGGTGGACAGAAGTCGTTGGTGTTGGGCGGTCCACTAAGAAATTGGGTACGCTCTTGTCAAAAAATCACGCGGCAATGTTGTGCAATGTCGGCGCAAGGGATTCCCAAAGGACGCGAACGAAGATGTCGACGAGAATGGGGTGGGTGTGCGTTCTGCGTGAGCTGGTATCGACGAAAATTGGCATGTGTTGAATGGCACCAAAAAACAAAGAAAATTTCCTGAGCGAAGGGCACCATGAGGTAAAAACGAAAAAAATGAACTGTCATAGGTTGCATACCCTGAAGGTCACACAGTATGCTTAATTGAGATGTGAAGGGAACCTCATCACAGACGGTTTTCAAAGTGTCCACCATGTACTTCCAAGCAGAGGCGACAACGGCGAATCAAGGATTGTCTAGTGCGACTCAACAACCCCGGCGTTTCTGCTATCGATGCTGCAGCTACATTGATACGGGCAACGAGATTCTCGGCTGATACGACAGGTGTTTCGTAAACGAGGCGATTCATTTCTCCCCAGAGGAAGAAATCCAGGGGCGTAATATCAGGCGATAGAGGTGGCCATGGCACAGGCCCTCCCCTGCCAATGCACTGGTTGTGGAATACGGTATTGAGAAAATAGCGCACATTCCGATCGAAATGTAGGGGTGCACCGTCATGTTGAAACCACAGTCTTTGTCTCAGTGCCAAGGGCACTTCCTCTAGTAGTTCAGCCAAAACCTCACTGAGAAATGCTTGATAAGTGGTCCACATAGGCGAACAGGGAGAATGTACGGTCCAATCAAATGCAGTATCCCGCACCACACATTCACTGCAAATTTGTGCTGATGATGTGCCACTAGCAGTGCATGTGGATTTTCATGTTCCCACATATTTCTGTTTTTACTATTGAACACACCAGTTTTCGTGAAGATAGCCTCGTCAGTCCATAGTACCGTATTCTGAAAATTGGGGATAGTTTCAATTTGATGAACAAACCATTGGCAAAAGTCCTCACGTGGGCTAAAGTCCCGAGGTAAAAGGTCTTGCACTTTCTTCAATTTGTACGGGTGCATCCCCTCTTCTGCCAGAACTCGCCACACATTCACATGGGAAGTGTTTCGTTCGTGGGCTAGTGCGCGCGTACTGGTGCCTGGATGATCCATCACTGCAGTTAGCACATCTTCCACAAACCGTCGTGTTCGCACTCTTCGCGGTCGTCCAACTTCTCGACGAGGTGGCAACACTGATCCTGTTTCCCGAAGTCGAGTGTCTACAGTTTGAAATAAGGTGTGCGATGGTAACACCCTATTTGGAAAACGTGCCCCATACAGACGCCTTGCAGCACGGCTATTACCTCCAGCCTCCCCATAAATCAGATGCATGTCCGCCAGCTCTTGGGACGTGTATGCAGCCATCCCTTACACCGGGCTACAAGTGTTTATGGTCGTTAACACTAGTACACTTCACAGAACACAATGGGCTGTGGCTAAGTATTAACACGTAACACTGCTAGGTCAAATGTTTGCCCAACACTACTGTCCAAGAACCTCACGTCTTTCCATTCAACCGTGAATGTTTAACAACCTGCTGCTGGCACAGCTCCTGAAGCACGAATGACACAGACACGTGCGCTCCTTCATGAGGAAACCTACACTCTTGGCGCCCCTAGCGGGAAATGTGGTACTTAACGTCAGATCACACGGACACCCATCTGCCCTTCAGGATATGTAACCTATGGCAGTTCATTTTTTTCGTTTTTACCTCATGGTGCCCTTCGCTCAGGAAATTTTCTTTGTTTTTTGGTGCCATTCAACACATGCCAATTTTCGTCGATGCCAGCTCACGCAGAACGCACACCCACCCCATTCCCGTCAACATCTTCGTTCGCGTCCTTTGGGAATCCCTTACGCCGACATTGCACAACATTGCCGCGTGATTTTTTGACAAGAGCGTACCCAATTTCTTAGTGGACCGCCCAACACCAACGACTTCTGTCCACCCGTTTTGCCATTATTCACTTCGGAAAATCATTTTCCCACGTTTTCAAACGTCAATAACTCGGCAACAAAGCAGTTTCCGGAATTTCGTTTCATGAACTTTCCACCTTATTTTCACTCGTACAATCACCTCCCAAGCGTTGTAAACGAACTTACGAAACACCCTGTATACCTCCACCACAATATAAGGCAATGTACACTATGCAAACAAATGCTGACATATAATAATTTTTTTCTGATTTTTTCTACGAAGGCCGTGAGGAATGGGGGGAGGAGGGGAGAAGTGGAATAGTTGCTTTGGATGCCTGATTTGATGTAAAATCACAGGTTCGTCATAGGATCGATCCTCACCACAGGCAAAAATAAATTTGCTCACTTGAAGATGAGAGAGACTGTGCTCTCTAGAAATGTAATGTTATACCATCACCCAGTGGCGCAGCAAGGGGAGGGAGAAGTGGGCGACCGCCCGGGGCCTCGCGTCTCATGGGGTTCATACAAAAAACTGTATTCAATGGAAGTGAGGGGCAAAAAAGATGGAAAAGGCAATTGAATTAAACATTCTATTTTTTTATCTGGCTTTAAATTCTAGTTAAAGGATATAATACGTCAAATCAGGGGTGTAACATACAGGCCGATCAGGGGCGCCGACTTGTCAAAATTATTGGGGGGGCTCTGATCACTGAAATAAATTAATGAATGACTCACTCTCTCCTTTTTTTAAGTTTTGGCCTCGGTGTTCGGAATCTCATAAAAGCCCATGAATTCCTTAAAAATATCAAATTTTTTATTCACAGTTCGAATGCAGAATATTAATTGTCCACGGATGGATATGTCACAAGTTTCGTCAACCATAATAGCAAAATATTCCCGACTTTTAATATTTGCTACCACGGAGCGCAAAACAGATCTCCCTAATATATGAATAATCTCGTTCTGAATGTCATGTGAGAGCCATTTGTAGCCCCAACGTCCCATCCACTCTCCTAGTTCATGCACATCGTCTTTTGAAACTCTTTTTAGTATAAATTTTAACAATACTCATAATTACAGTAATAAGTCATGTGTTTTGTTGTCTCTGGTCACAGCCCCCCCCCCCCCAACTTGATGGTTTAGCGGTCTCAGCCCCCCAAAGTTGATGATCTAGATTCTAGAACATTTCAAATGTGTATTTAAAGTTAAGTTCATGTGGCACAATTCAGAGCAAACTTTACAAGAGAAGCAAAATACATACATTACAGCACTTTGCAAGGTGTTGTTATATTTCATTTGCCTAAACTATTCGTAATTATGTCCTTTGGTGTTCAAACGTGAGAGCGTTTTCTTCCAGGTGTACCACGAGCGAGTGCAGTGCTTCCAACATCACAAAAGTTGGCTACTCTCTGCTCGTTCTCAAGAGCTATGTTGCCAAATTAACGATTTCTGGACTTAGAAAACTTTCAGGGCGGTCAAGTAACTTTTGGAGAAGTGTAGCTACGACAAGGGAACATATTGTGTTACTCACTACGTACAGGAAAGTAGCTTTGTTTTCACCGGTGCCAAGGTTCTAGGTACTTTGCTTAAACCTAAAAGCGAAACGAAACTATGTAACCAAAAGGGTTCCAGTAATGGTTTTTTGTCTTCAACCTGTCTTTCAGCTTGCCAGTCCAGTTTAGGTGACCGTAAGCACTATGCATCTCATTGGTTAGAAAATATGACAACACATGAGCTACAAATTTTCTTTATGTTCTAGAGATCGAAAATACAGGGAAAAAAATCAAAATAAGAAAAAATACCGAAATATGTTTTTATGTAAAGTAAATTAAAACAAACATGTGAAATATGGAATATCCTGGCAAATATGTAAAAATATGTAACTTAAAACTTATGCAAAATATGCAGTTATATAATTCGTTGACATTTTTGTGTTCAAGGTATGTATCTAAAAAGGAATAGAATATGTAATTACATACAAATCTGGGCTCTAATAATCACTAACATACAATCAATTGCCATAATATATCTCTTTCGTTACTCTTTATCTGAATAAGTAAGAAAATTACAATTTCGCACGTCAAAAAGTAACTATTACATTTGAAAAGAAAGATTTAGATATATCTGCACGTGACCTATGAGAAATGCTATTGGTTGTTCGAATGACAGCTATGAAGAATATTGCTCGCAGGAATACAGTGCATGTAATAAGGCCATACCACTCAACGTAGCTGCTAGATAGAAGTTGTAGGATCTGTGACGTACACAAACTGCGTTGCTTTTCTTTGAAATAAAGGACCATAGATGGCAGCATGCAAGAGGAACAATGGTTATAAAAGATGCTGCATAAATAGGTTTGGAAAGTGGGTAAGAGATGGCACCACCCAGGAGAACTTATACGATTGTAAATAGACACAACGGAAAGAGCAGATGTGATGAAATAACGATTGTATATATTAATACTAATTATAAGGAAATAAATAAATAAGTTTAAAATAATAACAGGATATAAATAAGGAGAAAAGGGGAATTATCATCCAGTAATGACATAAGCGATTAATATACAAAAGTAAAGAAGTCGAATTGCAATTTCGATTCTGTGTCTATTACAGTTCCCACGAACTGAGAGTTTCGTGCGGCTTTTGGGTTGTTTTCCCAAGGTGTAGCGCCATTTCTCGGCAGCACCCAAGCACATTTGGAGGCGCATACATTGTAGCTCCAAGTTAAGGTTAGCGCCGGCCAGGCGGCGATCTTTAACTAACCCCTTTCTCTTTGTTTGTTTGGGAGATCGGTTTTATTAATATTTCCATCTTGAAAAGATCGATAAATACAAGAAAGAAGAAAAAGTACACAATATGTATTAATTACAAGAAGAAGCAACCGTAGCAATTATAAGAAGAAGAATCATTATTAATTATAAGAAGAAGCAGTAGCAATTATAAGAAGAAGAAGCATTATTAATTATAAGAAGAAGAAACCTTATTAATTGCAAGAAGAAGAAGTTTAGCAACAATAAGAAGAAGACGCCATATTAATTATAAGAAGAAGATGCCATACTGATTATAAGAAGAAGAGGCCATAAGAAGAAGAAAATGCCATACTGATTATAAGAAGAAGCCCGAAGAAGATCGGTTAGAATTAATAAAAAATAAAAAACAGAAGAAAATTACTGTATGAAAAGACTTCAAAAGTCATTTAATATTTGTACATAATTAATCAAGAATATAGTACGAATTGTACCCTCAGTAGTGGGTTAAATCTGTTGTTTCTTTCCATATATTTGTAGCGTTAGTAACCCTGATCTGTGCCCAGAGGTATCTCATTGTCTCTGCCCTGTGCTAAGCTGGTAGGTGTTTACACGAGGGACGTGGCAGATCTTATACATATTATGTCTAACTTTCAATGGCTCTCTCCATAACATAGACTAAAGTGTCCTCGTGAAAATAACGAGTCAGCATGGGTAAATACCCACTAAAACTACCCATGAGAGTTTGTATGGGTCAATTGTATCGGAGGACCTTGAATGGAAAAATCAATAGGAAACTGGACGTCAAAACACATTTTCTTCGCAGCCTCCAAAGATTTGATCAATATCCTCCCGGTATCATTGTCGATAAATAATTGATTACTTTATTCTGTCCCTGCTGGTGAAGCAAAGAAATGCTGTACATCGGTTAGGCTCGCTCAGCTAATGGATTTTCGAACCGTCGTCTTTTGTAATGTTGCTCTCGCCCGTGCATATGCCCTCACACTCCCTCGCGCACGGGTCACGTGATGAGGAGCGAAGGGGCTTCATATGTGTATCGGCGGAGTCTTCGCTAGATTCTTGAGGAAGCCAAGACGTGCGTATTTCGGACGACAGAGGCTCCATGTTGGCTGAGCAGGATGTGGAAGCGACGGTGCTGCCACGAGCGTTGGGACTATAGTAACTCCGTGCTTGAAAGGTTTGTGATTTGCTATTGCCCTCTAACGTCATGTTTTTCAAAAGAAAACGGTATGTTTATGGAGAAATTAGCTTGAGTGGGATCTGCTGCAATGGTCCAGAATGCCATGTCCCTCTCTCTCTTTCACGCACACACACACACAAACTCAATCTCACTGTTCATTTTTCTCCTCTATCCTCTTCCTGTCTATTTTTCTTACTTTAATATTCATCGCTTTCTTTCTATTCCCTTTTTCTTTCTCTTCACTTTTGTCTATCCTCTCCTCCGTTCTATTTTTCTTCCTCTGTCGTTTTCTTTCTATTATCTTTCTCTACTCACCTTTCTTGATCCTCTCTGTACTTTTTCCCTTTCTGTCTCATCCAATCTTAATATATACCGCTTTCATTCTTACTCCCACCCTTCACTTTCCCTTATACTCTCTCCTTTGTATTTTTCCTTCTCTTCCTATGTTTACATCTATCGTTTTCTTTCCATTTCCATTCACTATATTTTTCTCCACCGTTCTCTATCCTCTCCACTTTTGTATTTCTACTTCTTTCTATTTTATCTTTTTCTCGCTTCTTCACATTTCCCTACCTTCTCTTCCTCTGTACTGATTCCTTTCATTCTTTCACTTTTCCAATGCTTATATTTCCCGCTATATCTTTTCTATCGTCTCTGTCTTCACCGTTCTCTATCCTCTCCTCCTTTGCATGTCCTTCCTCTGCATTGTTTTATTTCTTTCCCTCTCTTTTCACCTTTCACTATCCTCTTTTCCTTTGTATTTTTCTTTCGCTTCCTCCTTTTATACCTACCGATTTATTTACATTTTCTCTCTCTCGCTCGCTTATCTTCCTTTGAGTTCTCTTCTCTTCGACCGTTATTGTTCTCTACCTCCTTTCTATATCGTATTTTACCGTATAATCGTCGCATATTTTATGCCAAATTTTGCTGCAAAAAAAGTAGTGCACGACCAATATGTAAAGCTTTTCTTTTTTTATTGTGCTGGTATTACTAGTACTTAAAAATCGTTTATTACTATACTGTCTTTGGGACAAGACTAGGATGCACGGACTAATCGTGAATAAACGTTAAAATTGAATAGTCCAAATGGACGTACATAATTTATTCGTGACGATTTATCGAACATTTAACGAAAGTTAACATATTAGTTTTTATTTATATGTGCATTATAGTTGAAATATTAAACTGGAGAAAATTTACTAGTGTTGCGAAGCACGGAGTTACAACATTTTATCTTCTGTACCCGAAGGTTCTGCGCCTCTTATCATTGGTTTCGTTATCTGATGCGCCGATGCGACGATTACTCTATGAAAGGTTTCTAAACCAATTCTTGAACTGAAAAAACAGGGTGCGGCGATTATGCGATAAAATACGGTATTTATTTATTTACTTCCTTCGCTTCTCGGTATCTCTCTTTTACATTATGTGTCTCATTCTATCGGTTTCTTTCTTTTTTATTTCACTCTGTGAATGCACGCGTGTGTGATTGCTCCTTTAGTATCAATGATCGTGAAAATATAGAATCTCGTACGTTGGTAGGCTAAGATATTTTTTTGTAAAATGGTGGCACGTGGGATAATGAAGGTTAGTGCTCCACACACTGATAATTACAAGTACAACTGGTATAAGTCGTCGTAGATGCGTCGTAATCTCAAACTGAAGCAGCGTCTTCTTTACGGGGGTAGTAGCGTTCTTGGGTAGGGAAAATGTCTTGTGTGCACCTCCCACGAAAAAAACAAACATGCGACATCTATTATTGTTATTATTATTATTGCTACTACTACAACAGCCGCGGTGGCTCAGTCGTTAGCGCGTCTGACTACCATGCGAGAGACCCGGGTTCGATCCACGCTGGGGGAGAACTGGGATTTTTTCCACCTGTTCAAGCGGCTCCGGCGCCCACCCAGCGTCGTATGAACTGGGTACCTGGAGGAGACTCTGTGGGGTTAAAGGCGGCCAGGGGCGTGGTGCTGATCACATCACCCCCACCTTCGGCCGTGATCAAGAAAGTGTGGGGCCTTAACCCCACACCTCCTATGCGCCATCATGGCGTTGTGCATAGCACAGGGGAGCACTTTACCTTTTTTACTTAATCCTTCCCTTACAAAAATGGCTGATAGAGAAGGATTGTCAGGGAATGTCCACCTTGTTGTAACACTGTCGCCTGTTAATGAAGAGTTCGATCTCCGATATTGCACAGTAGTTCGGATCCAATTTTTAACCCTGAGTCCAGTCCCGATTAGCCTAAATGAGCATAACCTAAAGCAAACTTTCCACAGTGCTTTTTGGGCAATACTCTCCCTTTCAAAATCAATGGGGGTCGTTACAATGGTGTCAGTGTCAGTACAACAGAAGTACAATGTGCGAAGGGGTTCTCTTTCTTCTTCAAGCGTCGTCTTAGGACCTACAGTACTCTTAACACCCGACAGGTTCTTCTCAAGCCACATTCTTCCATTGACCTCTCACCTCCTGGCACTGAACAAAAAAAAAACAATATAAAAAGTGCTGTTCCAACCGAGTGTCTTCATGCGAACAACTTCCTTCGCTCTAGTTATTTGCTAGATTCATTTTAAAAAGCTTCTTTCACACGAGACCACTTGAAACTTTCTCCCAAAGTGCGTATCATTCACGAAATATTTAACGTAAAATCTACCGTATATGTGGAATATTTAATAAGCAAATACATGCATATTTTCGCTGACTTTCGATCTCGAGTTCCTGGGTTCAAATCCCGGTGTATGCATAGGTATCTTTGTGAGTATCCCTTTTTAAAATTTCATCATATGATCACTCTTTCTCGTCGATCAGCCAAAATTTGAAGAAAAGCGACTCCAAATAACAAAAATACAAATATGCTATGATAAATATACAATAAATAGAAATGTATACGAAGGGTGTAAATGATGACCTGATGTGGCACCCAAATTTCAACCTCACTTCCCCGTAGTACACTCCGTTAATTGCTTTTTGCAGGCCAACAAGACTCAGGCGTCTTGATCCACGGTCAGTATAATCACAGATAAGGGTATTTAAGCAGATATGGAACGAAAGCAGGAAACCGTTGCGCTGACCTCCCGCTGAGAATGGCCATTAGCAAGAAGTTTTGTAATATTCCGGTAAGAGGCGCTGAGAGGCATCACTCACACTTTTGCTTCCACTTATTCTGACAAACAGAGCAAGAGATGGCACTGCTAAATTTCAACAGCTGTCTAGGGCTAAGCCTGACGTTCCCAGAACCATTGCCGAGACAACCTTCATCCTTATCTGTGGTATAATCCTTTGTGGATTCGAGTTGTCCTGTGTCTGTCTTTACGGGTGCAGAGTCAAGACTTCTTGGTGCAGAGTGCCCCTCTACAGCCTCAGCCTTTTACAATGGAGATATGGAGATATTATTGTCAGATATAGTATACTGTAGTTGTTGATAATAGTCTACGACAATATTAATTTTATCTATTGACTGAGGATATTTTTAACAAACATTGTTAAGGTCATGTTTTCTTAGTTAAGGAACTTATCCCATCGATTGTGTAACGAGCACAAATCGCCTAGGTGCTGACGTGTTCCTACTTTTAAAATCAATCAATCAAAACATTTGAAAAAGTAACCTTACTTTCCGCAGGAGAGACTGTTGTACCTTGAGCACAGTGTACCTTGGAACATTTACTGTTTCTGCTGCCACGTAGCGGGCTCAAACTCAAATAAGTTGTAGGGAATGTCGATAGGTAGGGCTGACATAGTCTTTGGTTTGTTTTGTTACATAGCGTGATTCCTTTGGAAGAAACATATTTTTCAGTGCCAAAAGTAAATATTTTATTGATTGTAATTCGTGTTCTAACCAAGAAACGAAATCGTGTTTGCGAGAATCATCATGTACAGCGTGTAACCTATCCCCTGATGAGTAAATGCGTATGGTAACTTCAGTGATTTATTGTAATATGTAGCTTAAGCAACCAAATTTGTTGAAATGTGTGTCCTCTTGTACCTTGGAAGACACAACAACATGTACCATTTATGTCGCTTTCATTCCCTTTTACACGAAGTACTTTATTACTGTAAGGTGTTCAATCTTCTCAATTTTGCACTATTCTAACGCCTGCTCTGCTGTTCCTGCCTCCCGACACAACACTGCGGCCATCTGTCGGCCATTCTTATAACGTTTCAAACGACCCTCGTACACTTGCAATACTGGTTTATAATGGCAACAAAAATTAGCTTTATTTAAGTTTCATTTTACAGCCATATCTAAACCTACATTTCTGTATTCCAAGGTATAAGAGGATATGTTCCATGGTACAGTCAACGGCAGACATAATGGTAGGCAAATTGTCCACCGCTATTTTCACTAGTTTCTATTCTACCTCCTGTGTTGTTTTAAGGAATGAAACTATGTTAGTTCGAAGCACGCATTGTTCTCTGCTTATTTACGCCTTTATTTCAATTCATTGTCATCACATTGTGTAATTCAGACCGAGTGAAAATGGTGGTGGACAATTCGCCTACTGTTTCTTTTGCCGTTGGGTGTACATGACCATATTGCACCATGGAACACTTTACATATTACATTTTATTTATTTTATCCTTAGTAGGACTTTAAAACAGCAAAACAAGGACAGGAAGTTGTAAAGAAATCTTCAATAGATATTGCCAATATTTCTTGACGTAAGAAGGTCAATACCTAAAATTTTAAAAATTAAAGTGTTCCATGGTACAACATTCCCCCTTACTTTTTGCTGTCACATTAAGGTTAGGGTTGTGATATATCCTCTCATATATTACGCTATTTTCATCATTATTAACAATTGATGGAACCATAATAGAAATTTCGGTTAGTTCAGCGTACTCTTTTATTGTTTTAATTCGTTCGGAATATATTCGAATGCAAAAATTAGTTCTCCAAAAATTGTTTCACAAGTTTTAATACACTGCTCCACAAAACTTACACAACTCGAACGAAGTAGGACTAAATGAAAAGAAAATGTCAATTCAGCAAGTTTAATGAACATAAGGAAGGTACAGATGCACAATGCAACACAAATGAACACCAACAATGCATATATGGTGTACAGGGTGGCCAGAAAGTTCAGTACCACTATAATCCTACATGAAAAGCTGGAATCTGGGAGGGCACAGGCTGTCAATACGGTGTGTGACTCTAAGAGGGCTGTCCGCAGTTCAGGAATTGTTCGTGGTGGTGGATTGCACTGCGATATTCTTCGCCCAAGAGCATCCCAATCATGCTCGATTGGATTAAGGTCCGGCGAGTATGCAGGACATTCAATACGGGTAATGTCCTCTGTCTCCAGATAATCGGAAACAAGATGTGCACGGTGTGGGTGTGCATTGTTATCCATAAAAAGGAAGTCCGGACCAAATGGGCAACGGAAATTGTGAACACGTGAATGGAGAATTTCATCCTGATAACGTTGTGCAGTCAAAGTTCCATGTTCCACAATATGGAGGTCCGTTTTTCCATCCAGCATGATAACACCTCACATCATGATGGAACCACCTCCAACGGACGGCCTTTCAACAATGAATTTAAGGTGATATCCTGTTCCTGGCTCTCTCCACACCAATATCCTATCAGAATCAGACGACAGGCTGTATCGAGACTCATCAGAGAACATTAGTCGTGCCCACTGGTCTTCTCCCCATTCGACATGTTCCTGACACCATGTGTATCGCGCACATTTGTGCTCCCGTTTCAATGGCACACACAGCACAAGCTTCCCGGCATACAGTCTTTATTCAGCCACCTGCGAACAGTTCCACGACTAAAACGTCATTCCGTAGCTTGAAACAAATCATTTTTCAGTTGAGAGCAGGACTCTTGGTGGTTACGTCTGGCAGTGATTGTGAGAAACCGGTCATCAGCTGCTAATGTCGTCCTCGGACGGCCTCCTCCATGACGTCTACTGACAGTAGGACCATTTTGGAAGCGAAGCCACAACCTTGACACGACACTTTTATTCACATGGAATTCATGTGCCACTTCCACTTGGGACCGTCCCATTTTAACTCGTCCAATTATTCCACCTCGGTCAACGTCACTCAAATGATGTCTACGATTCATTTCAAGGTGTCTACACTTGATATCCTACACACGAACCACCACTTCACTGCTTGAGGACTGGGACAATACTAGGCTGTGGTTTGCGCTGGCAGGCACAAGCTGTCAATCTTTGTTTATATGGTGCTGATCACGCTATATAGAAGGCACTCGAACTGCCTATGCCTGTTTATGTTTGCACATGTTTCATACAAGTGTTGAATTGACACCACATCTCACCTATCCCACGTTGTACAGAGTTGCTTAAGTTTTGTGGAGCAGTGTATGTTATTACCATTCTTTTATTTTCTGTTTCTGTTTTATTCATAGCATTGCCTGTTGCGGAAAATAACGCTGACAACAACATTAGTCATTTTCCATTTTTTTTATTCTAGTAAAAGTACATAATGCATTCGAGCACATTTCAGAGGAACCGAATATTATTATTATTTTGGAAGTCAGACGTGGCTTCTTCTCCCTCTTCTTGGAACCTCCCCGATGGCACATTGATAGCGTCGTTGCATTGGAATCAAGGGGTTCCAGGTTTGATTCCCGTTGGAGGCACATAGTAGATCAGATCTCACTTTAAACTGTAGGTTCAGTCCCGATTAGCCTTACTGTACTGCACTTAAAACAATTAATCAATCTTCTTCTTCTTGACTCCATTAACTTTATGTTGTTTTAGTGAACGGTACAGATTGTATTTTATACAGCTTGTTCTTGTTGCACTATTTACATGGAGACACACATAAATGGTACTACATTTCACGGCTTGATTATATGAAAGGGTATTCTATATTTTATATTTGGTGGAATAGAGTATATCACTATTAGGTCTCGATGTTGCAACGTCGTGCATATCCATAGAGTAGGCACATGATTGGTGGGTGGCAGAGGTGTCCATCCCTCCCAAGACCTATGACGCACTCCCCTCAAAAGGTATATTATTTTCCTAGCTCTCCCCCCTTTATGCCGAATGATTTACTCAAATTATTTTTATCAGACAAAATTTGCGGAACAATATAATGCAGACGTATATAAGCAATATAAAACGTACAAAACTGGTCAGGCTCACTGCCATTGTTAGTGTACTGAACCTTATTCTTCATAGCTTGCCTGCTTGACTAACCTTGTATTAATGCCAACAGCACGCCCCCTCCCTTACAAACCGATTCCAAAGGCATAAGAGGTGGTGTTTCATTTCAAATCCATCGCCGCGATCACCCACTGTACATAATAACAATAACTAAAAAATCAATAACAAGTCAAGGAATTTTGTCTCCCCCCCAAAAAATCCCATGATGCATGATGTACAGTTTGTTGCGTTCCCTGCTATATGTAGGATATCGTAGAAATAGATGAGTGCGGTCTTGATGTGTAGCCCCACACATACAGTGCTGTTTAGGAGTGACATGGATGAGAATGCCAAATGTGCATTCGTACGGACGTGGCCTGTGCGCAATTGTAATGTGACAATTATAACTGATCATGGTAGATTATATTTGAAGCACCATGGTTTGTGCAGTGTATGATCGGCAAACCATTTTTATTTAAACCCTGTCTTTTGAAGTTGGTCAGTGAACCATTGGCTCCACAATCGTCCATGGATTTCTTTATTTTTCAACGCGCTGTTCGGAAAATTAGATAATGATTCTCTTTTCTATGGTAACCGCGGGGCACACTTTGAGAAACATAGTTTTAAGAACTTGGTAAAAAGAAAATAACCCCATTCCATTTGTTTTCTTCTTATGTACTTATATAATTGACAGAATTTCTTCCCTTCCAGACGGTTAAATTGTTCGCTTCATGTCTCTCATTAAACTTTGATCGATTTTACATGCTTCTGAGAAATTAGGAAGAACAATTTACCTGTTAATAATAGAGAATGTACGTATTAAAAAAAATGATGTCATTAAACATAATCACTGTTTACCTGCCAAGTTTAAAAGGGAATCGACACATATATTTTTTCTTTAATGAAACTCAAGATGGTGTGTACATAAAGGTGTGCCAATAAGACTCTCCTCGTGTTCGAAAACCTTGCGTCTACATTTGTTTACGAGGTAGATCGGAGCTATTTTTCTACGGAATAGCAAAACACATGAATTCTGGATTGATTTTCAATTACAGTAACCCCAGACTTACGTAAATTCGCAGTAACGTAATAAATCTCGAAAATTACAACCACTAGCGTGTATGAACATGTTTGCGGCTTTTGCGTCTCAGATATCCATTACAGTATGCAACGCCAAACTGAATTTGAATTTTAAAATTTTGGGTGCGTCAGCACTTAGGCTATTTTGCACCCGTCACATTATACGGGGTCTAGCCCCTTACCATAACTAAAATAGCATAATTGTAACTAAAATCTTAAAATATTCTGACTTTCGTTAAAAGCTGAGGCTGTAAAGAGGCACTCAGCACACACAAGGCCAAAAAACAGGACAACACACACAAAAGTATACTGGCCACAGTGCCAGTCGCCAGAGCCTCGTTCGTCTGCAAAATGCAGTCCAGTGTGAACTACGTGGAAGTAAGGTTCACATGTGGGTGTACTGCCTGGAAGATCACCCCTTACACCCCGCAACGACGGATGTCAGTTTATTTTTATATTCTTTTATATATTTTTCATATTTTTATAGTTTATATCCCAGTAAATACTATTGCATGATGTTTCATTTATAAAATAATACTCTGTAAATAGTATACATACATACATAGGCGGAGTTCTGGAGGGGCCAAAAAGACTAAAAAATAACACATGATTAAGTTCAGTTACTACATTTTTGTTATGAAGCCATACCGCAAATCTTGACTTTGGCATGATGGCATGTGCGGTAATTGAGCCGCAATAGCGGGTCTTGAACAATTTGATTGATGTGTACAGTTTGAAGAAAGGAAAACGTAAAATGACTTTGTGTTGAGTCAACAGTTAGTGCTGAGGCATCAAAAGAATTTTTCAATTTAATTTTTCTAAAATTTCTGAAGATTACTATTGTACCGTAACTTTTTTAAAGTAATACAAATATTGTATCAATAAAAATTTAATGAAATGCAAAATGCAATAATCGTACTGTTTTGCTTCTTTTAAAACTGACAAACAATATACTAATTAATATTTGTTTACTTAAGCGAGGAAATTTAACACTTTCAAATCATATTTTTTTTGCTGTTTTTTGGTGATTTTTGTCCGGGGACCCAAGGTAAGCTCTCCAGATTTGGTTTCCCGGCAGTAGCGACGATTAGGAGACAAGTTGCCCCCCACCTTTTGTCCCTTTTACCCCGCACTATGGTCTCTTAATGATAAAACCTTGTCTACCAAGAGAAAGTAAACTGTCATTGACCCCCAACCCACAGTTTCTACTAATGGATTAAAAATTGTAGATACTCGAGTTTGGACTGCAATTCAAAATTAACCAGTAGACCTACAAAAACACAAGCTACATAAAAATTTAGCTTATTTAATTCTGCGTTAATCTATGGTAAACGATGTTTTCAAGTAGGTCTTCTATTTTTATCGTCGTGAGAACAAAAAAAGGGCCGCTATTTTGGAGTTTTGCAAACGATTGCTCTTTTTTGAAATTCTATAAATCAAACCCCATTTCATTGTCGCTTTCGGTCCAAGACCTGAGAGTCGTTGTGGACGAAAGCCTCACTTGGAGTGACCATGTGAAGGCCATATGCAAAAAATCCTACGCAGCATTACACTCGCTGTACCGCCTTAAAAACATTTTACCACAATAGGTAAAGAAAACACTCGTGGAGTCGTTAGTTCTGTCTCAAATAGACTACTGTGAGTTGACATATATTGACCTCAACGGTGAACTAGCAAGACGTCTACAGCGAATACAAAATACATGTGCGCGCTACATTTATAATATCAAATATTTTGACCACCTGACCCCGGCTTTCAAGGACCTAGGCTGGTTCGTTCGACCTTTCCACTCGCCGCCGCTTCCACGCTCTTACAGCGCTCTTCAAAATAGTAAACTCACGAGAGCCCTCCTACCTACTTTCTCGATTTCAACCCCTAAGTGCAGCACACACCTTTCCCTCCCACAAGACAACGTTTTATGGAAATTTCTTAACGGTCACTGCAACCAGAGCGTGGAACGACCTCCCCAATGACATAACAAACTCTTCTTCTCTCGGCCAATTCAAATCAAAAGTAAGAACATCTTCTGGAGTCAACTTACCAGTACTGAAAACGGGGAAATAAAATTAAACCTTCGGGTAAATTTGTAGGACCAACACCACCGACTTTTTCTGTAATTTGAGTATGTTTTTATGTGGTGATTATGATTTACGTGTATTTTTTTAACTTTTCTTAGTGTCCAAGTATTTCTCTGTTTTATTTTTTATGTTTTTTTGTGTGTTTTTCATCTTTTGGTATCTTAATGTTCTTAGTTTTTTCATTTTTTGGTATCTTAATGTCTTGAGTTTTTATATATTTCACGATGGTTAAGTGGAAGAAAAGGCTTGTGCCTTAACTTCGCCATCCAAAACAAGGAATAAATAAATGTATAAAATAAAAACGGCTTGTCCGATAGTGATTAAATTTGGTATGGTGCAGGCAGAAAGGTTTTAAACGTAAATCTTAATTTTCACATTTTTAGAATTTGTCAAAAAACCGTTATCATCAATTTTGCGAAACAAGTTTTTCTTAATATTGGGTGGTTCTACAAATACAATATTGGTCTTGTTTGGAAGGTCTTTGAATATGTTTTTAAAATCCTTTATCGTTATCAATTCACATTGAGAAACCGATTCTATACAGATTTTTATTCAGCGGAGTACAGATGAGTGCGGAACGTTGCAACACGGCTCACGTCGATATCCGTTAAACCATGGAAACTGCAGGCTGTTTAAAACAGTTCCCCGAAACCAACAATCTGCCTAGGAAGACACACACACCACTACATCCTGTCCCAGGTAACTATGGAGCAGATGAAGGAAAACAAGTCATCTGCATAAGTAGTGGCTCGAGAAGGCTCAATCAATGAACGAGTGAGAGGGGAAGGGATCGCATGGATGGGGAAACGCGGCTGCGGCTACCAGCATTTTGCTTTGCTCCGCCCACTCACTTTCTTCCCATCTCTACCGTTATGCGTGGCGCTGCTCCACAGAGTTGTGAGACAGAGTGTACACAGAACCCAAAACGTGTCAATGGACACATATTATGTTGACCCCAATAACACATTAACGGGCATATACTGGAAATGATGCACTTTTTGGTATGTCAAAGTAAGAGCACAGGGGCAGGCTGATTTAAAAGATAACGAATTTACACATTGAGCTGTGTCAATTCATGCATTAAAAGCGTAATTTTGTTATTTCTTTGTAATGATCTTGTCTGACCTTCCCATTTGATGCATTTTTAGTGCATCACATGACACGGTCGTGCCAGAGTGAACCATATGATATTATTAATAGTCATAAGAATATATTTATCTCAATACAAATTGAGAATGAGCAACATGAGACTATATATTGGTATATGCGTGATACCTCCCAGGGCACGGGAAAACATTAAGATTTGCAGTAAATAGACACAAAAACACAGAACTTACGTTTTAACATATGAATTCAGAATCTATTTATCTTGATTATGCAATTTAAAAAGAACCAAAGTTGTACATCATAACGAAACTCACAAAAAGAAATCACAGTAACAGCACAATCTCTCTCTCATGCACTTCCATTAATCTCGTAACTTCCAGCACAAGATTCAAATCTATCGTCGGGATGGTGTACTTCAGCAGTCTGTTCATACGTCCGGGAAGGACATGTCACACACGGAGCACCAGCTGATAAAAGTGCCACTTCTGTGAGTATTTTGACACACCAAAAGGTGCATCATTTGCAGTTTCTGCACGTTAATGTGTTATTAGTACACCTCGGATTTTTAGGTTCTAAAACTTATGCTTTTAGATTCCTAAAACAGGCTCTGAAAAACCTAAAATAAGTTCTAAAAATCGTAAAATAGGTCCTAAAAATCTTGTTAGGCTCGAAAAATCCTGAAGTAGGTTAAAAAAACTTAAAATAGTTAAACATTCCAGAAAAATACTGATTAGGTATAGCCACGGGCAATGGAAAATGGGACCCCTATATCCTGAAATACGCATGATCTTGCATAACGTTATGTGTGTTGCCTAACCCTACGGCGATGATCTTTTGCAAACCAAAATACTTAAAAATCTGTTCCAGAAATTAAATTTCAGAAGGGAAATACACGATTACAAAACAAGGGGAAAATAAAAACTTGAGCTTCCAAACCACACACTAGTGCTTTTCGAATCATCATTCACATATTCCGCTGCAAGAGCGTGGAATAAACTTCCTTCTTCCATGAAGTCCCTCTCTAATCGCAATAACTTCAAAAACAGACTAAAAAATCTATTGTTAAATGAACAATATTTGTGTTCCAGCACTCACGAATAATATATCTCATTTCTGCACCCACTTTCCAAAAACAAGTATTTTTATTTTCATTTTGCTTGTTTACTTTTCCCCTTACATGTTGCCAACCCTTGACGATATTTTGTCCTTTCTCGTATATTGAGAACATTTATATGTTTTACACATAATATTAATTTGTATTAACTATATCACACCAAGCACAATTGTGTCAATTAATTTGTGTATTCTTTGTGTATTTGTTTTCAATCTTTTTTTTAGTGTATAGGCGAGCCTTTGTTTCAATTTTGTATTTGTTCTTTTTGTGTCTTTCTTTCTTTGTTATTGTACAAACATTTAGTAGGTAGAATGTATTTAGTATGTATATGTATCCAACGGGGTTAGGTGGTAGAACAGCCGCAGGCTGAACTTCGCCCTTTAATAAAGGAAAATTGAAATTGAAATTGAACTTACCATTTGAAATTTGCAATTAAAATCCACTCTTCGCCGTATAGTTAGGCAACAATCTTTTTTCATGTTATCCACAGTCAAACTCTATAATTTTGTCTGTGAGGATCATCTTATATAAAAAAGTAAAAAAAAAAAGTAAAGTGTTCCCCTGTGCATAGCACCACGCCATGAAGGCGTATAGGGGGTGTGGGGGTAACGACCCACACTTTCTTGATCCGGTCGTGAGTGGGGGTGATGTGATCAGCATCACGCCCCTGACCGCCTTTACCCCCCAGCGTTTCCCCCAGGTACCCATGTTATTCGACGCGCTGAAAATAATCTTTCAACAAAAACACAGTCAGTGGTGCAAACTTCAATGGTGAAATGTTAGTTTGAAAGGTGTTTGGACTGTATAGGGCAGGGGTGGGAGGGACAAAATTTCATAGTTTACCTACCAATTCTACACATCTTCACACAAAAATGGGGGGATTGTTTCGTTTGATTGACTTCTTATTGATTTTTAGTTATGGTTATTAGATGTTCAGCATCTACTTCATGATTTAACAACTTCCACAAGAATACAAATTCCTGTAGCAAACATGAAAGTGAGCAGTACTTTTTCATTATTTAGTCTTTTAATTTCAACTACAATGAAAGGTTTCGAATGTCATGCGCCTTTCGATTGTTGGCATCTCGGCCAGTGGTAAATAATGCCTGGTGTTTTCTTTCAGTTTTGGTGTTGGATGATTTCAGGCACGCTTGTATGTGTTCCTGTGCTACGACTGACTGGATAATTGTAAAATACTGTTAGTTTTCGTTGTCTACAGCTTACATATTTCGAAAATTTATTTTTTAAAACTGAAATCAAATTATCCACATTCAAACAAAAATCAATAACTGTGTGGTTATCCATACTATATTCGTGTGTGTATTGGGGGGGGGGGGGCTATGATGAACAATTCTTTTGGGGGGATTTTGATGAACGACCTTGGTGGGATGCGTCCACGTCCTTGAGGAGGGGGATGGGCACCTCTGGTACAGGTAACATTTTGGTACCAGACATTTTGCTTGGTTTAGAGCTTTGAAAAATCACCATGGACTTGGAGGAAGGGAAATCAACAGAGAATACTTTTCAAACACGTTCGTCATAGAATTTCTTAGTGACCGAACAAAGCAGAGGCCTCTGTGATATAAAAATCCCGTAAAACGTCTAAAAATATATACAATTCTAAAAAAAAGGCCTGATTTGGGCGCATAAACCTAAAATAGGTTCTAACAAACAAAATAGTTTTTATAAGGCACTATAAAACTTCATCAGCTGTGGCGTTTTTTTTAACGAAATGCTGACATAACTTATTATTTCTTACATACCTGTAAAGGATAAAATAGGTTAAAACCTAACATCCGAGGTCTAGTGATTAAGAGTCAACATATATATATGGATCAATTGACAGGTTTTGGGTTCTGTATGTATGTACACTGTAAAAAATTGCCGTTACTTTACTTAGATTACTCCGTAAAAGTTACAGGTTGTTTACCGTAGATTCATTCTACAGAATTTTCCCCGTAAATAAGAGAGCGTTCAAGACAGTGAATCCAACTTCTCTTTCACAAATACTGTATGCAATAAGAAATAAATGTATAAACACATTACTTAAATGTTATAAAACATTTATCTGTGCCGTGAATAGTTATGATTGATCATAAAACGTATAAAGGGGTTAATAAATACGCTCTTAAAAGTTGCTACTCAAACTACAGTGGGTTGGTGCTACTGCTTTGAAAGAAACAAATGCAACGCAAATGTACGCCAAGAAGACGCCAGCCAAGGCAAGGCATGGCGGCCATACTGTTTTAGAAGACAACAACGGCATGTGTGTTCTGTGTTAGACTGTGAAATTATAAAAGTAAGTATTGAAGCCAAGGAGTGTAGTGTATAGAAGTGAGTGTATTCAAAACCTTTGCAATTCGAACGTAAGATATACATATATTTTACAAGGAGGGAAGTGAAAAGTGCATGTGTAACTGAAAGTAATTCCTAATGCAGGAATACGAATCGTGAAATACAACGTCCCAACACCAGTTTAAATATTATATCCATACAATAGAGTATATTTATTTTAGGCCATAATTTTAATATTTTTCGTGTTCATGATACGGGGCTGCTTGCTCTTGTAAGCAATGTTTTTTTTATTTGTCCGGAAGTGTCAGTATTTTATTGCAAAAGCAGTGTTGTAACGAGTTTTGCAACCTGTTCACATTCAAAATTTGCATTACAAAATATAAACGGTAGTGACTATTTTCACCAGGTGGGGAAACTAGCTTTTGAGCTATTTTCAACAGATTTTAAGCTGCATGTCAGAGTGTCTACCAAAATAACAAACCCAAAATTCTTGACCTTTTTTTTTCCTTTTTCTTAGCATGTATTTAATCACCCCCTATTTAGGTATGGTTGGAAATTAAGAAAAATATATATTTTTATTCAATGAAAAGCTTCTACCACAAGGCTGGTTAAGATGAATATTGAAGCTGTACGTATTTTAACAAGAGATTTAGACTTGCTTTAATTATTAATGTTTCAGACTTCATCCTATATGGGGAATGGCCACATTACTTTAAAATATTTTTACAAACCTTTACGCATGTAATACAATGTAATACTTAACAAACAAATCGAAAAAATTAACTACAACTCAAGGCAATTTTATACTTCCAATTTTATCATAAACACCAGTAGAGGTATATAACAATGTAAATTCACTGTAGTGTAAGAAATAGCAAACATTTTTGACCACATGCATGATTTCTTGACTGGTAGACATTATGCATGTGCATCATCTACAATCTGGCCTGGCCTGCTAAATGGATGTGTGTATTATTTAATTAATGTGTATGAAGCTGGTAATTATTTTGCTGTTGCAAATACACATATGCTGTTCCTCAGCACCTGGTGAAAATAGTTGCAGCCAAATATAAATGACAGGAAATATAAATGTTGTTCACATTGTTGTTTTAATACTGAATGAACCATATATTATTGGTAGCCAGAGGAATATTAATACGAGATTCATATTTTATCCTGCAAGAAAAATGTACATGTTAAGTGTAAAATTAGTGTTTTCATCCATGCTAGTACAAGATTCCGGTACTGTTTATTATTGGTAGCAGATGGATGTCAAGTCTTCCTCATATATGCCTACTCTAACTTTTCAATTTTATGATGAACCAAATGCAATTTATTGGCACTTGTAGCACTTCATTATGTTAGCTCACATTAAATAACATTTTTAAATCTTTATTTCAGTGAATATCAAAAGCGGTCAGACCAAGAGGAAAGTACATAGTTAGACACCCAGTTGCAGATGTTGCTCAAATGTAAGTATAAATATTCTATCTAGTCAATACAGTAACAATCATGTGAATTTTAAAGAAGTTAGCTGTCCATTTCATTTTAATCTTTTTTCTGGTTACCACATAAGGGAGTTTGGTAGCCTTTTTCGGAGTGACTATTTTCACCAGGTGGTGAGGCTAGCTTTTGAGCTACTTTCACCAGATTTTAAACTGCATGTGCATGTTCTGCAACCTGACCTGGCCTGCTGCACGGATGTGTGTATTCTTTAGTTGTTGGTGTGCATTTATTTTCGTGCAGGAGACAAGTACTTCTTTTCTGCACATCATGGAGTTGAAAATGCACCGCAAGGTTTTCTGATGTAGACTGGTACTGCTAATATGTCACATACGTACGAAGGGGTATTACCTTTCTAAATGCTTTCATTGTCAGGTTAGGCAGGTCAAGTTTAGGGTTTTTAGCATTAAAATTGCTTCGGTTCGGTAAATACTTTCCAACACCTGATCATGTAATTTCTGGTCTTCAGCAATTTCTGCTTTTGTCACTACCTGGTGACTAGTAGTCACACCCATTTTTAATTTAATATAACTTCTTAGCAGAACGTTCAACAATACTGCCAATGTATATAATAAAATAAGATAAAATACAATGTTATGATTCAGGTAATTATTTTGCTATAAAAAATAGCCCTAGGTGCTGTTTTCAGCACCTGGTGAAATACATGCTTGTCTCACCATTCGGTGAAAATAGCCCTACATGCTATTCTCACCACCTGGTGAAAATAGTTGCAGCCATAATTTTTTGTCATCATATTCCAATTCAAATGAGTGGAATGGTCATCCATCCATCTGTAGTCGAGTGCATGGAAACTTGTACAATTTTCTATACCATAATGACATAGAATAGGAACGGGATATTAGAAAACAGTTGATGCACATTTAGTATGTTTTGTATATGTAGGATACTTGAAATTAAATCTTTGGAAGTTAACCTAATATTTGTGACAATGTTTTGCCTGAGCTAGATAATTGCTTACATAATTGAAATAATTTCACTTAATTGTCGTATGTTGGGTCTCCCCGATGGTGTAGTGCTCTGTCACTTGTAATGGAGGGGTCCTGGGCTCAGTCCATGGTGGAGCCACATTACACAGTGGTTGGAATACCATTTGTAACTGTGGGTCCAGTTCCAATTGGTCTATCTGAGCGTATGTTGTATGAAATGTATGTTTAAGATTTGCCCTTCCATTTTGATCATCGCCTCTTTCCCCTTTGTGTCCTCTTAACTCCATTCTCTTGGGGAGAAGGGGATAGGTTTAACTAATGTGCATTACAGGCTTTAAAAATAATAAAGGTATCAATTGTAAAATTTATTGTTTCTGAATTCCATGTTAATCTGCAACTCCTGTTTTGCAATTGCTTATGCAAGTGAACAATAAGTTATGTGCATTGGTGCATGTGGGCTACTTTATTTTGGAGGGATATGTGCTTATTTTTTTCTTGTCCCCTTCCTTGTACTCCACAACTTCATCACAGTTTTACCTGAAAATTTTTGATATATAAGAAAAGCCATGCATTACTATGAAAAAATCTAAAGTACTACAGTAGCAGTGTAATGGGGTGACCTTTTTAAAATGCATTAAAAAATATATACTCTCTCCACATACCATACCTTGGAAGTGCATGTGGGACATCTCATGCAAAGTGGTCCTACTCCATGTAAATAATGAAATGAATTAATCCGAAAAATATTAGTGTTTTCAATTGCATTAAAATTTAAATGTCTGTGAATGCATACAATATCCATGTTTCACAAACAAAAATTATTAGCATCTGTGTAGCCTATTTGCTTCACAAACAAATGAAGTCACATTTTGCTACATTATTGAAGCATCACACATCCCACATTTTTTATAATGCTTTTCATGCATTCAGGCTATGTCACCATACTCAAGTTTTTTTCATTTGTTAAGACACACCACAAAGTAATTCTTAATTTTATGAAATCAGTTCATTATGAAAATTTTAATCCAATTGCATCTCTAAAATCTTACTTTTTGTGTGAAATGTCTCACACGTAATGCTGGAATGCACCATGTATGCAGGCTGTGCCTGGATTTGGCTTTTGTAATAGGTATGGGGATTTCAGGCCTCATGTGTGTGTTGTTATTTCTTGCATATCTGAAAGACTTTTTTTGAGAGTGGCAAGAAAAACATATCTGCTTCTCAAAAACCACTGCTTCAGTTTGAAGTTCTTGTCTTCTTGCGATGACCATGTATCAGCCTTACATGTATGATTGTAATAATTAACACTGTGACTGAATTGAAATTATAGTGGTGATTTAGGATAGTATTCATTTTTCAGGTTGGTCGTGCTGTCCTCTTGCCTTTCTTCCCTCACCCCTTTCCATATGTCCATTGACCTCTTTATTGGTTTTAATGAATTAATTAATTTTAAGTACTTTATTTTAGCAAAATATCTCTGTTTCCTTTATTGAAGGGCTTGCCCTCTTATTTGTGACAAGTGGAAATAGCCATTGTTCTGACATTTGTATAGTTATGTTATGATTTCATTGAAGCAGGAATACGTAAACTTTTCAAATGAACTCTTATGTGTAAAAATTATACATGTATGTAATTTATGAGAAGACAAAAATATATTATAATTGATTTTGTACAGACAATTTCGGTAGGGAGATGCCGAAGATGTAATTCTTACCTTCTCAGCAATTGATCTACAAAGTGGCATAATGTACAGTGGGATCCATGAGTATTACCGTGCAAATTGTCCATGACTATTTTCATTAATTTTTCTCTTACATTCTATGTGTTTTTAAGCAATGGATTTGTATGTATGCTGGTGTAGAACAGCTTGTTTTTGAGTTTTCTTTTAATTCTTGAAGCTCTTATTGGGTCAAGTAAAGTGCACAAATATGGTGAAGGACAATTTGCACTGTAATACTCATGGATCCCACTGTACAAGTGGTTTAGGCTAAAGAATATATCCCACAGAGAATGTACACCCCTCCCCCCACTCTTTCCTGCACACTAGAATTTTGTTACCTCTTAATTAGGTTCCTGTGCAAGGCTCATGGATACTTCTGACAGAAATGCATGCAATTACAATGTTCTTTCAAATTCAAATTCTTTACTTGCCTGGGAGATGAGAGATAATGTCTTGCAACCCAGAATTGTCTGCGACTACATTTGTAACACTATAAAAAAATATTAGTACTGCACATCCACTATTAAATGTTACGGTATGGTTATTTTTTATTTTGCTGCCTCCTCTCAAATCTATGTTCAAATGTAAAGTAATTATTTCACTTTGCAAGGGTAATGCACTGAGTTTCCATATTTCAAATTTTTTTCCCCCTCACTCTCTAGATTTGTGTCTGCATTTTCCAGTTTCTTCAGGTTTAAAAAAAATGAAAGCAATTTGCATGTAATGTTTACATTTTGTTGTTTGCTTTGTCCTCATAAGCTAAATTTAGGGAATGTAGGAATTTACTGCACTTTTTGAAAAAAAATATACTTCTTGTGTGCATCTTTGTTAATTTTATGATTTTTTTATAATTTCAGGTGGTAACTGAGGCAAAGAACCCATCACTCAGCAAAGAACAACTTTCCAGGCTAATATGAAGGATGCATATAACAATGAAATTTGTCAATATCTTTTGAAATAAAGATTGCTTATTCTACATGATCCATTATTTTTAATTAAAATCTATCCCAACGATAAATAACACCATTTAGATATCCAGCAAACCTAGTGAAGTGAGAACAGTTAACCATTAAGCCATACAATAGCCTACTTTTTACCATTTTCTAATTTGGCTTAATGATTACCTGCTCTAACTTCAGGAGGTCCAGTTTGCTGTGTTTTTAATTGCTGATTACACTTGATTAATAACATAAATTTGCTACATTAACACTGGAAATCAATCTAAACCAGCAATATTAAGGAATAACTGTATGTTTGATGGTGTATTTGTGTGTCTATTTCTTTTTCTTTCCATATTTCCAGTCCTATTTTTCACTGCTATGTAAACACCGGTAAGCATGAAACTGACACTCCTATGTTTGAATCAATAATAACAATAATGAAACTTATACCCTGTAGTAGCAGCTATGTGCTTGGTGGAAGCATGATATATCACGCTATTCTTTTTAAAACACTAGATGAACACTAAAGTAGTGGTATGTTATTCCAGTATAAATTATTTCATTTCTTTGCTTGTGTTTTAAAACTGAACGTTATGCATTATGCTTTCAGGAAGCATGTATCTGCTGCTTTGATGTGTGAGTAGTCTCAGTGCTGAAAAATTTATCTAGTGTTCACTTTTTGTTAATAGTTCAACTGTATGGTTAATCTGTGTAGATTTAAGGGAGTGTTCTGAAGTGAGAATGATTCAAACAGGCTCTGATTTACACTTCCTACTAGAAAAGTAAAATCCCCACTGCCCACAGGTTTCAATATTTCCTACCATGGATACTAGTGAATGTACATTGCAGGTTTACAAGTAAGTATTATATATTGTGATTTTTTATATTTTTTTGCAAACTACTGTATTATACAAAAGCTTAGCTAATGTATTTCAATGGCTTAAATTTATAATGTCAAAGTGATTTTAGTCACCATGAACATGTAACCTTTATAAATGCAACACATTGCGGAAAATAACTCAGAATATAGTTTTAAGCCATTAAAAGTATGTTGCTGTTAATATTGTTACAATGAAAAAGAAGAAAAGCAAAATACTGACTGTTCCTATCACAGGAAATTTTCTGTAAAATTACGGTGAAATTATAGCATCCTTCACTGTTGCTATCACGGGAAATTTTCTGTATAATTACGGTGAAATGACAGTATCACTTGCAGTACTTGAACCGTAACGGAACGATGAAATTTCTGTAATAATACGGTGCAATTTTGTTCATAATTACGGTGAAACCACTGTAATTTTACGGCGACGCCACTGGCGCCCGAGCTGCCGGTGGGGTCACCGTAAAATTACGGCTTTTTTTTTTACAGTGTAGTCAAGCTCAAGTGTGACGCAAATATCTTTATTCTTCTTCTTTCTCTTTCAGGGGGAAGGCAGAATGGGCTGCGGGACGAGCCGCAAACCAAGGATGGGTAGCAAGCGGGTCGTGACGTCATCCTCCAATACGCCCAACGGCGGACCGGTGGAGGCATGGATAACGAAGACGCTCCACGGCAGATCGTGGGAGTCGGTGGTCTCGGCCAACGACAACCACAAACTCGTTCGCGTGGACTCCGACTCTCAGACGGAGCCAGTGCCAGAAGACGAGGAGTTCGACTGGGACCTCTCTGACAAGATGGACATGGAGACGCAGACGACGGCGCACAACAGGGTGCAGCACAAATGCACGGACGCGTTCGCGCAGACTGACCAGCGGATCGTGTTCCTGGCCGGGCGAGAGCAGCACCAACACCGCTCGAGCGGGTGGGCGGAAACCAAGGACGCGGTGTGCCAGACGGAGAAGTCCACCAGGACAAAGAGCGTACAGACGGACTTCCGTCCAAGCTTGCAGGAGGACTTCCGTCCGACCCCACCAGCCAGCCCGGCCAAGCGTCGCTCGGCGCGTCCGGTCCAGCAGCGCTCCGTCGAGTCCACGACGGAGGACGACAACAACAACGACGTCATCTGCGGCGACGGGTCGGAAACCGGTTCGGTGTACCGCGACGCACAGAGTTCCGTCGCTAGGGGACACTTCTCGCAGAGGCTCGCGCAGAAGGACCTGGACAGCCCCGAGGACGGTTCTCCCGTGGGGTCCTGCGTCACCCTGCCGGTGACCAAAGTGGACACGGCGGTGCAGACGGAGAACGACATCATCACGGACGAGGCGCCGGAGTTCGCCGCCAAACCGCCTCCGTGCCGGAAACTGGAGCTGCTTCCGGACCTCTACGTCTTCGACGAAATCGACGCCCACGTTCTCCTGGCCCCAGAATCGGAGACGAGAAATCTCGAACGCCTCGTTCGATATCTCGTGAAACCGGCCTCGAACGACATCGAAAAGACTCGTGCCTTCTTTAGATGGATTGCCAACAATATCACGTAAGTGTCCAGTTCTATCGAAAATGCCTTTGCTCCATGGCCTTAACGACAGTTTATGCATTTTTTTGGTAGTCAGTATTATATCAAATATTCCCGTATATAACATCCCCTTTTAGTACGGTTTGACGAAAATAAATGATAGAGAGGCAGATAAGATGGAATGAATGAGAATCAGCAACAGGGAAAAATAGGTATGGAGACACAGGAAGAGAGAAAGATGGAAGAAAATTATACTAAGAAGAAAGAGAGAAAGTTATAAATGGGTGGAGGAAAAAGGAGAAGGGAAGGAAGATATAAACAAGCAGAAGATGAAAAAATGAAAGAAAAGAAAAAGGAAAACAGCAGAATAAAATACCGTTAGAGAAAGGTACAAAGAAAACAGATAAGGAGAGAGAGAGAGAGAGAGAGAGAGAGAGATACAGAGAGCGAAGAAATATTTACAGTCATGACTAGCTAAGCAGCTTCCATCTGACAAATATTTCATCTATCATTGAGACCACTCGAAGGAAAATCTATGCCTAGGCAACTGGTGACTGTTGATTTTCAAATTTTTAGATGATCAGAAAAATTGAACGAAACAAGATAAATTTCATCCCTGTTAAGGCAGAATTTTATCCTCCGATTGTGGAAACACTTGCCAAACCATAGACTACATTTTTGGCGTAGCAATGTGGAGCAACACCAGAGAATTATCTACACCCCCAAAAAATTCACAAAGCTCCTATTGGCTCTAAATGTACCTCTACACCTTCAGATGTAATATTCCGGACAAGCTATCTGGAAGAATAAACCCCCACCAGGTCCTGAGGCTCATGAGAAAATAATAACCCTTTGATTCTGAGACGAGAACGAGACATGAGCTTATAAATCGAGACGAAACCAAGAACGAGACACACACGAGACGATATGACACTACCAAGTGATTCAGGTAGAACCAAACTTCCAGGTAAATGTAGCACAAAGTGCCAGAAACCAAGTTTACTCGACCCGCCAACAAACAAATCCAGAAATAGTTACAAAATGTCATGGGTCGCCTCCACTCGACTTTTCTCTAGGTGAATGATTGAATACTGTAGCACTTTCGTTTTCAATGCACGCGATATGAACGCTGCATCACTTATGTATATTTACATCAGCAAATATGTATCGACGTCGGCATATATTCTCCCCTATTATACCCAGCAGAGGCGCAACCACACATTTTTGTCTGGGGGGAGCAAGTACCAGGAAAAACGTACCAATAATAATAATAATTTTAATAATAATAATGTTAATGATAATAATGTTATTATAACATTATTATTATTATTATTCAGTTTCTTTATTTTACTTCGCTTCTTGTGCCACCTTTGTCTAATTTGCGAAGATGGGGATCAGTGATAATATGACGAAATTCATGAATGGACACTCACAAACATCCATGCCCAAGCCGGGATTCGAACCCGGGACCAACGTTATTATTATTATTATTATTATTATTAGTAGTAGTAGTAGTAGTAGTAGTAGTAGTAGTAGTAGTAGTACCAAAGACATTATTGTCCTCTTGAATTACGCAAAAGGAGGCTAGAAGTTGGTGCTAAAGCATTTGTCTTCGAACAAACTATTTTAATTATGTTTTCAACATGTTCAATTTCACATTAATAATGTAAAACGACCACACAAACTATTTTTGAAAGATAGCAATGCTTGATAAATGCATTTCAAATATAATAATTATTTTTTTACATTAACATGTATAACTTTCATGGACGATATATGTTTCACATATATGCAACATGGAGCGACACTAAATTGTGTACGTATTCAAAGTTTCCTTAATACATATTATATACAATATATATTATTTAAATACATTACACAATCAATTCATCAATCTCACAATAAATCAACAGCAAAAATTACGTAAATTGTACACGCTCCCTTTCCTCAAAACAATTGTTCATACATTTAAAACAAAATCATTTAATACAAGTGTTACTTCTCTCTCTGCTAAGTTACAATGCATTACAGTAAACAAACTGCGAGCGAAGCGAGCAAAAACATTTTTTCGATCCAATTTTTTTGCAGACTGAAATCACTATTGATTTAATAGGGCGCAAATAATTTCACGGGACGCCAATGCATTCTCTTTTACAACTTTTGGACCTCCCCGATGGTGTAGTGCTAACGTCGTCGCCTTGTGATCAAGGGGTCCCGGGTTCGATACTCGGTGGAGGCACATGGCACAGTGGTTCGGATCCCACTTTAAACTGTATGTCCAGTCCCGATTAGCCTTTCTGTGCGTAAAGTGGACTTAAAATAACAATTCAATCAATCCATTTTACAACTATTTTCATTTAGATTGCTCGAACATTGCGAGCGAAGCGAGCAAGAAAATTTTATGTAAAATATTTTTATGTACATAAAATATGAAGTTGTGGGCGGTAATTGCCGCCTGCAGGTACACTTAGCCGTCAATGTTTGCCACCCTAGAACTCATTTCCGTCCAAGGTTGGGGGGGGGGGGGAATGCCGCCCTGACCCACCCCCCTGTGGTTACGCCACTGATACCCACTCCAACGATGGTAGCATACAATTCGCAACTTGTTGTCTCGCCACCCCGAAGTACAGTCGACTTTGTATGTAAAAGTATTCTATTGAAGCAAACCTAAATAACAAGTATCGTCCCTTATATGTGACAAATTTATTTAAAGTGAATCCTCAACTGTGGTTTCAGTGAACCAAACAATGAAATGGCCAAGAAGAGTTCTCATTGTTAGCATCATACAATACTTCAAAATAAACCTTATATTAATTTGAACACTTCGAAAAGCTGGTTCCCTACCTGTTTCTTGTTTTTCAAGCCCGCACGATGAAGGAACAAACTTGGAATTCTATTTTTGCCTTTTGCGTCGGAAAGCAGGGAAGGTCACATGAACCCTCGAACCAATCAAGTTGGTCCAGTTGCCATGGCCACCGGAAATTTTTATGATATACTACATTGCCAAACTTAAAGTATCTCCCATTCCTTGCCTCCCCGTGAACTGTAAATGAAGGGTGCATGAAACTATAAACGAGCATTATGATACGCAATCAACCAGAAAACGCCAAAATGCACTATTAACGTTAAAGAATGTTTACTAATTTAAACCCACTTAAAAAATTAGAATATAGCTTGCAATTGATGAGGAAAATGTCAGCACACACATTTCAAGTTTTGCAAATCCTTGAGATTTGATATTTCTATGTACAGACATGGTCCTCCTCCGTAGCAGAGCGGGTTAAGGCGTTCACTCGTCTTGAGATCGTTCGCTGCGGGATGGCGTAGGTTCGAATCCGGCTCTGGTCGGAATTTATTCGGCCTACGTATAGGGCCGGTGGGAACCCACTATCGTGAGGAAATTGGGGAGCTCCGAATGAGTGAGCGGTAACCCGGTCGAGAAGACCTACAACGGCTGGGGGTTCGTCGGGCTGACCACCCGTCACCCCAATACTGGTCTAAGACCTCCACGCTATAACAGGTGACGGAGGAACAGTGTGGGAGGGAGACCAGCTGTCGGTAGGTAAGCCAAGGCCCTCACGGGCTGTAGAGCTATAGGTTATTATGTACAGACATGTGTGTACATTTACGAACTATCAGTGCTGAAATGATAACTATGTAATTAGTCTGGTTTTAAATCCACTTTATTCACAGAAAGGCTAATCGGGACTGGACCTATAGTTTAAAGTGGGATCCGAACCTATATTTGCCTTTACCGGGTATCGATCCCTGGATTGCAAGGCACCGACGTGTCCGCTGCGTCCACGAATCGATGTCAAGTTTGAATAAAATAGAAGTAAATTCCTACAAGTTTATGTACAATTAACTAATTTAAACAATTAACATATATTTTTAAAAATTAGAAAGGTTTTTACGAGTAAATTTGTTGGAATCGGAACATTGACTTAAGAAAAAAGAATTTGCCGGGACACTGTTTCAGAAAAGTTTAGAACCACTGCTCTAAGGTTTAGCATAACTCGTTGGTATTATTTGATTGCACATTCGAAGGATTTTGTGCCCGACCCTGTGGCCGAGTGGTTAGCACATCGAGGTGCGACGCCTAGGGTCCCGGGTTCGAATCCCGGTAAGGCTTGGTTGTTTGTGAATGTCCATTCATCAATTTCATCATTTCATCACTCATCCCAATCTTCGCAAATTAGCCAAGAGGCACAAAAGTGAAGTAAAATAAACTAAATCAATCAATTAATCAATCGAAGGATTTTGCAAGAAACAGACATGTCAGTCTCCATGTCTGCACGAAACATAGATTTGGCAATAAAACACTGTCCACAATAGATCACTCAGTGATGGGAAGTGTACCAGGATATATATTCTGGCCTACAAGACATCCGTATATACATATGAAGGTTATAATTGAACGGCTCGGGTGTATAACATGGTAAGTGAAATTTTGGTCGTTTTTTAGTTACAGAGTAAAATGTGCAATCCTTCAATTTTCGAGTAAAATTGCCATGTCATATAATTTGATTTGGACTCAGTGAGGCCTTCTGAAATTGGTAAACACAACACAAAAACAATCTACAGTATAGCCAGGGGCGTATCCAGAAATAAAATTTTGGGAGGGTCCAACCAGGAGTCCCTATCCTCTAAGGGTAATGGCGCATCCCCCCTCTATACTGGTAGGTAAAAAGTAAAGTAAAGTGTTCCCCTGTGCATAGCACCACGCCATGAAGGCGTATAGGGGGTGTGGGGGTAACGCCCCACACTTTCTTGATCCGGTCGTGAGTGGGGGTGATGTGATCAGCATCACGCCCCTGACCGCCTTTACCCCCCAGGGTTTCCCCCAGGTACCCATGTTATTCGACGCTGGGTGGGCGCCGGGGCCGCTTCCTACGTTAGAAAAGTTCCCGGATTTGAACCGGCCGGGGATCGAACCTTGAGCATGGTAGTCAGACGCGTTACCGACTGAGCCACCGCGGCCATTCTATAATGGTAGAATGATAGTTATTTCGTTATCTTGGGGGGGGGGAGAGGTGTTTTGTTATTCTTGGAATCGTAATTTCAGAATTGAACGTCCGTTGACACTTTTCAGAAGCAGTTTGAAATATTTGGCTGAACTCTTCATCTGAAATCTTCCCAAATCTCTGAAGCAGTTCTGTGACGTCTATCGGGTAAGAAAGAGCAAAGGCTAAATTGTAACGAGGGCTCTAAATACTTTGACAACTGTACAGTAAAACTGAAAACCTTTTCACAGATAAAGGAAAGTCCCCTTTTCAACTGCATCTAGAAAATCATTTGCTTTGGATGGTTCACTTGGACAACTCCATTTAACTGAAGTCAGATTTTCAGCTGGTATATCACTACCCAGTGTGAAACTAAGGGAAAAAATAGTGGATGTTATTTTGAGAATCCATAAACCGTGCACACAGAGATAATTTTCTATACCTGCCACATCAAGTGTCTCATTGGAAAGTATGCTGAATCTACCATTGTATTTTCAAAAAAAAAATGAATGAATTTGGGGACCCACCCCCTGGATACGCTCTTTAGTATAGCTTCTAATAACCTTTTTTCTTAATGAACTCAGAAATGACCAAAATGTCACTTATCACGTTTTTGCACCCGAGCCATGTAATTAATCCTTCTCTTTCTAAAGCTCACAAACGCTAAAAAAGTAATATTCCTATTGACCCTACGTAAGATTTTCCTTTTTATTAATCCTTTTACTAGGACTGTATCATGAATTAACGCCGATATTTTGCAGGTTCGACTGGAAGTACGTGGACGTGGTGCTGACGTCACAAGAGATCCTGAAGCACAGGGCCGGCGTGTGCAGGGATTTCGTGAAGCTCTTCACCGAGATGTGCGAGCTGGAGAGTATCCGGGTGAAGAAGCTGCACGGATTCGCCCGTGGGCACGACTTCCGGGCGGGCTACAAGTTCCAGCCCGGAAAGGACTCCTGTCACGCCTGGAATGCGGTCTTCCTGCACGGAGCCTGGAGATTCGTCGACTGCACCTGGGGCACGGGTGAGTACCTCTTCTTTCTCTACCCTTATGCCATTACAGCGTCGGGGACCCACGTTCTCTATTCTCCTCTGTTCTTGGCCATCTTCTTTCTTGGAATGTCTTCCCTCTTCTTCTTCCTATTTCTTCCACAACGTCCTCCTTGGGCTACCCCTGGGCCTCCTTCCTTCTGGTCTTGCCTCCAAGAACAGCTTTGGTTTCCTCTCCTCATCCATTGTGGTTACATAGCCAACCCATTTTATCTGTCTTTTGATGAGATGGTTTTCAATTTATGTTTGCTCCAGTTCTTCGTTTCTTACTCTTCCTCTTCTTGGTTTTCCTACTATCTTTCGGTAGCATTTCATTTCTACAGTTGTTATCTTACTAAGTTCCATTCCTTTCGAGTTCTCACTTCCATACAGTAGTATTGGTTCTATCACTGATTTATATATAGGGCGATTCAAAAAATGTTAACATTATATGGGAAATATGTAGAAAATTTGCTTAAAGGAGGAAACTTTGCTTCAATGACACTTGTTATAGAGGCTTCATGGGACAGGTAAACAACTAGAGACCATGTGAAAATATTGTCATGTAAATTTGTTCAATATAATTCACTCAAAGTAGTAAACGTAGACTGTGAGTAGTACATTTTGTATTTCCCATACAGTGTTAACATTTTTTGAATCACCCTGTATTTGTAGTTTGGCCCTCGTTCCATTTCTTGTTTTCCAAAATATTGTCTGGTTCAATTGATAGTGTGCATTTTATGCTTTCCGGACCTGCTCGAGCTGTTTTCCATTACAGTTTATGTGAATACGATTCCATTTTCTTTAACACTGTGAAGTTCAGATGACTATATTGATTGGTTGCGTTTCTGCTACTTTTGGCTAATTGCGAGATGGCTATATCGAATCATATATAGGAAGTATTTTGGGTAAATGTAGTAGAAATATAATTACCTTCCCAAGCTAAAATGCAGGGAGAAGTTAAGTGGGAGGTGCGTTAGATGCTCGTCAATGCTAGACGAAAGGGAAATGAGCGCAAGTTGCGAAGCTGTTGAGATCACCTCAATTAACGTCCAATCACGAACTTTTAATTGCAGTAGAAATGGATGCTCAGGTAAAATTACCCCCTCTTTGAGATTGGTCTCTGGAATTTGATTTGATTTTCATTTTTTAACGGGTCCTTTCTGACAATGTTAACTAATCGCGATGATGAGGATGAGTGACGATGTGATAAAAATGATGAAAGAACCCCCATGGTGTGTTCCCTGTGATCACTGGCGTCGTAGCGCGATGCGCTAACCATTCCAGTAACCAAACGGTCCAGTGCTATTTTTAATCCATTTTGATTGTATTTCCCTTTATTTTAAGGAATTGATTTGCGCCAGTACTGCTTAACGTTTCCCTTGCATCCTGTGTGTTTTTGAGGACTGCGTTTTCACGTATTCTGGTGCAGAGGATGTCAGCAGCTTGTTTGATGTTTTGTTTTAATTCTTGAATCTCTCATTGCGTAAAACAAATAGAATAAACGTGGCGATGGAAAATTTGCTTCGTAATATTTATGCATCCCACTCTACAGTCAGGACAAATGATATCTCTCTCTCACACACACACACACTGATAATAAATAATAACCCGTGGCTCGACAGCCCTTGAAGGGCCTAGGCACATCTCCCGACTGCCAGTCTCCCTCTCACATTCCTACCTAGAGATGTGTAGATCTTCAACTGGTAATGGGGTGACGTGTGGTCAGCACGTCAAACCTCTAGTCGTTATAGGATATTTCCGAGACCGGATTACGCTACTCACTCGTAGCTCCCCAATTTCTTCACGATGGTGGGTTGTCACCGGTCCTATGCACAGGTCGAGAACCCAGAGACTGAACCCATGCCGTCCCGCAATCGGAGCCCGAAGCACAGCTAGACCGCACTGCCACGGAGGAGGTCCTCTCTCTCTCACACACACACACAATAATACACGAGTTCGTTCTTGTCCTTGGATAAATGAATGGGTTTGTTGTGGAGGGAGGCAAGTCCCAGAAAGCTGCAGTCTGCAATATTTAGCAATTTTAATTTTATAAGGCTACCAGGCGTCCCGATTTAATCTGTACAGTCCATTTCTTTAATCCATGATGTTTGAAATATATATCTTCTTCAGCCTCCGGGCCTCCCCGATGGCGCAGTGGTAGCTTCGTCGCCTTATTATCAAAGATTCCCGGGTTCGATACCCGGTGGAGACACACAGTGTTCGGATCCCACTTTAAACTGTACGTCCAGTCCCGATTAGCCTTTCTGTGCATAAAGTGCACAAACCCATGGTCTCTATAGCCTCTGAACTAAGTTTCACCGCGATACGTTGCTTTGAAAGGGTCCCAGAGGGCAACTTTGATTGTGGCCATCTGGTATATAATATGGTCATCTTTTTTTAACTGAGGAATGGTGGAAGGCAGAGGCACCCGGGTGGAAAGTTATGGGGTAGCAAGGTAGAAATGGGGCGCCAAAATTCTACCTCGCCGGGTGAAAATTTCATCTCGAACCGCTCTTAGCAAATCCTCTTTCTATCCGTAACGTTAACACTTTTCAAAATTGAAAGTTGTTTGCTTGTTTCTGGGTCATACTTCCCACTGTTCTAATTGCATACAACATAACGTTATCTTGTAATAATTTCCCTACGCTATTGCAACGTTTGTAACAAGCACACAGCGAACGTTTATCTAATCTCCTTGTTCCAAAGAGTACTTCACTCCAATCTCCCTGAGGACAGCTACGAGCTTACTGCGTAAATACGCATCGAGCCGAAGTGGTTGCCGTATGTCAGGATTGTCGATATTCTTGGTTATTAAGGACACGGTGGGCGAAATCGATATGTCCTCAACGTTCCGTCACAATGAAAACGTGTATTTACCCTTTTACTGTCGCTGTGCACACTCTGCGTCGTCTCCTCAAGTGTTTCCGCGTGCTGCTTCTGTCTGCACTGCAATTATTTTCTGTATAATTTGTGTGCCTGCCTCGGGAATGTTACACTTTTCTTATCTCTGTCTCGTTTGTTTATGCTTGTTTGTTTTATGTTTACTGTTTGATCCATACACAAACGTCATCAACTTCAAACCTTTTCTTCCTGATTAGTCATTTTATAGACTGCACCTTATATTTACTCAACCGATTTTGCTCTTTTCGCTATTTTTTCTTCATTTTCTTTATCTCTCTCTCTCTCCATGCGTTATCTTCTTTGTTACCCCTCATTCTCTCTCTCTCTCTCTCTCTCTCTCTCTCTCTCTGTCGTAGCCTTTATCGTTTCCTAGCTTCTCTCTGTGATTCATTATCCCTTTCTTTCTACCTTTCCTATTTCTCCATCCTCATCTCTCTATGTTTTCTTTATTGATATTCCTACTGTTCGGTGAACAATGTATATAATTAGTGTTTTTATCTTGTTTTCCATTTTTGTGTATATGTGTGAGTTATTCATGTGAAGTGCGTGGGAGTAAAGAAACTGCGGAACCTCCCGCATTCTTGATTACGGGAACTTACACCCACAAGTAAATTCGGGAACGTCCCGAGAGGTGGTAAATTCGGGAACGTCCCGAGAGGTGAGCCAAGCGCTTAGCTTGGGCTTTGCCACAAGAAAAGAACAGTCGTCATCAGAGAGTCGTCGTGAGAAGAACCGTGTTACACGCGCGCGGTTACAAGTGCGCTGTAGAGACATTCTACAGCCGAACAGACAGTCCTTCGTGTATATTGTTTAGATATTGTATAGTCCTTCGTATATGTGTATTATAAACATTAAATGTATGTATATATCGTCTTTGTGCGTCTGTTACTTAACCAGACACCGTGCGGGAACCGACGCATTTAGGATAATTCGGGCCAGGGTGGAGTTCAGCCAGTTAGCCAGTGTAGTGCGGGGCTTTCTGGAAACTGACACTCAACAAATGGTCCTCCGGGCCGGATGCGTCGCAATTGTAGTTTTCGTGCCGTATTCCGGTAGTTTGTCGTCGGGAAATCAACGAGCCAGAAGAAGAGTCAACGTGCCACACCCTCGGTCCGCCATATGCGTTTAGCGTCTCTTGTACGACGAGTCAACATGGAGCAGTTACAGGCGTCAAAGACAGTCCTCAAGCGGGAAGTTACTCGGATTGAAAACAAGTCAGCTTCACCAACGCTGGAAAGTGCGACAATTCAAGTCTACATAGACAAGGTCCTTCAACTAAGTGCAGACTGTAGTGCATTACTTGTGAATCTCGCTAAACAGTGCGAAGAAACAATGTTCTCCGAGTACTACGATGAACTGAGTGCGGTGCAAGACAGATTAGAGTTCTTGTTGGGCTCCCTGTACCAAAAACAGAAGGAAGCCGTTTCTCCCGTTGTCGCGGTCGCGGTGAACAGTGATGCGAAAAGTGACGTTCGGTTACCAAAACTAACATTACCAGAATTCAGTGGTGACATTCATCAATGGTTGTCATTTCGGGACTTATTCGTGGCATCGGTTCATGACAACAAACACCTCAGTGGCGCTCAGAAGTTGCAGTACTTGAATTCTGCATTAAAGGGTGAACCGTCATTATTAATCCAGTCCATCGCAATAACAGATGCAAACTACGAGGAGGCGTGGAATCTGCTAGTTTCGCGGTACCAAAACAAGAGAGAGATTGTGAACAGCACAATTTATCGTTTGGTTAATCAACCTTGTGTGCCATCACGCTCGGCTACAGGGTTACGCAAGCTCATTGACGTCACTTCTGAGTGTGTGCGTGTGCTGAAGGTTTTGGACATCCCTGTAGAGGCTTGGGATGCAATATTAGTATTTCACACCACCGACAAGTTGGATGCAGAATCTAGGCAACAGTGGGAACTTTCTCTGAAGAATGCAGAAGTGCCCAAGTTCGAGGATCTGACTACGTTCCTGGATGTGCGTGCCAGAGCTCTTGCAGCGTCTACGGTGACCTCCAGCCTCCCAATGTCTAGCAAACCCCCTCCCAAGGCCACTGATCGTCAAGTAAAGAAGAATGTGAATTCGTATCACACAGGTGCTGAAACTGTGTGTCTTAAATGCCGCGGACACCACAGGTTGCATACTTGTCAGAAGTATCAACAAATGTCGGTGCAAGAACGGTACTATTTTGTGAAAAGCAACAATCTGTGCTACAACTGTTTGCAATCGAATTGTAACGTCGGAAAGTGTACTTCACGCACGTGTATGGTGTGCTTTAGAAAGCACCACACATCCCTTCACTTCTCTCGTGAAAACCCCAGTTCTACGCAGCAAGTAACGTCCCACATCGCCAGCAAGAAGAAAGCCATTCCGTTGCAGGAAGTTCTCTTGTCTACAGCCACCGTGGGCGTTAGGGATAGACACAACAACGTTCGGCATTTTCGTGCACTCTTAGATACGGGCTCCGAGTGTACATTTGTCACGGAAGACTGTAGTCAGCAATTAGGCCTTCGAAAGAAACACATCAGTGTTGCCATATCCGGTATTTCAGCAACCGGTATCGGTACTTCTCGTTCCATGGTGGACCTACAGTTTAGGTCAAAAGCGGGCAACGAAACGTACACCACCAAAGCCATCGTTGTGAAGAAGATTACAAATAATTTGCCCAAGCAGCAATTCACTTTTGATCAACAGTGGACACACTTACATAACCTCGATCTTGCCGACCCGTCCTTCAACAAACCAGGGAAAATAGACATTTTATTTGGTGCGGACATTGTTCCCTTACTTTTAAGACCTGAGAAAGTCGCAGGTCCAGTAGGTACACCGACAGCCATAAGTACTTCACTTGGGTGGATTCTTATGGGCAGAATTAACGTTCCGCGCAATAAACGCGCAGTGTCATCACATCATGCGTCATGTAGTGATCTGGACGCTACCCTACAGCGCTTCTGGGAAATAGAGACTGTGCCATCGGTAAAATTGTACAACGAAGAAGAAAACTTTTGTGAACAACATTTTCGAAACACACACGAACGTGACATCGACGGTCGTTATGTTGTGAGATTGCCCTTCCGAGAACAAAGCGGTGTTCTGGGAGCTTCACGTCCCCTAGCGGTGCAGCGTCTCAAACAAGTGGAGAAACAACTCGTCAAGAATCTACAATGTCAAGAAAAGTATGCTGAGTGTATGCAAGAATACCTAGACTTGGGTCATATGTCCGCCATTCCGAATTCAGAATTACCTGTGTCCCAAGAAAGCAGTTGCTACCTACCACACCATAGTGTCATCAAAAAGGACAGTTCTACAATGGCTTTACGGATCGTGTACGACGCCAGTGCGAAGACGACGACAGGAGTTTCCCTCAACGATAAGTTGCTTGTAGGCCCCAAGATACAAGACGACATAATGCCTTTGTTGCTACGTTTTCGTACGTATCAAATAGCCCTTACTTCGGACGTTGTCAAAATGTTTCGACAGGTGAAATTACACCCAGATGATGCAGAATATCATCGCATTGTGTGGAGAAAGTCACCGAAAGAAGAGATACGAGACTTCAGATTAGAGAGACTGACGTTTGGTACGGCTAGTGCTCCTTTCTTAGCCACCAGGTGTTTACAACAGCTGGCCCGCGACGAAGAGGCAGACTTTCCTGAAGCAGCGGCGATTACATTGAGAGACTTTTTTGTAGACAATCTAGTGACTGGCAGTGATACAGTAACGCAAGCTATCGCGTTACAAAAACAAATAAGTGAACTTCTACAAAGAGGTGGTTTCGAATTGCGGAAATGGTGCTCGATCAATTCAGAAGTATTGAATGAAATCCCTGTACATTTGCGAGAAACGAACTTTGCATTGGATGTGAGCATAAATGAACATATAAAAGCACTCGGGATCGAATGGCATCCAGCGAGTGACGAATTCGCGATATCAATGACGCAACCCGCAATTCGTGAGCAGTTGACCAAGCGCATTTTGTTATCAGACATCGCGAAAATATTTTACCCCCTCGGGTGGATATCTCCAGTAACTGTCAAAGCAAAGATCTTCATGCAAACACTTTGGCAAGTTAAACTTGACTGGGACGATGTACTTCCACCAGAACTAGAAATTGCATGGCGAAGTTTTCGGGCGGAGTTGCATACGTTGCAGGATATTAAGGTGCCTAGGCGCATCGTGTCTTCAAAACCACTAACGTGCGAAGTGATAGGCTTTTGTGACAGTTCCGAGCGGGCCTATGCGGCCACTGCCTATTTACGTTCTACATACAGCGACGGCAGTGTTGAAGTGCATCTTGTAGCAAGCAAAACAAGAGTCGCGCCTCTGAAGAAAGTGACTCTCCCGAGACTCGAACTCTGTGCTGCAGTGTTACTCATACGTTTGCTGCAGACAATAAAGGAAGCTCTTCATTTGAACATTACAGAGATGCGTGCATTTACTGACTCTACAATAGTGTTGTGTTGGATAAACTCTTCTCCTTCTAATTGGCGTACATTTATTGCCAACAGAGTTGCTAAAATACACGACGTTCTCCCTGCAGAGAATTGGTTCCACTTGTGCAGTGAAGAGAATCCAGCTGATTTGGCGACAAGAGGAATTTCTCCCTCAACCCTGCTCGAACGTGATATTTGGTTCTTCCGCCCACAGTGGTTACGTAATCAGTCCTTCAATCCTACACGCACGGTCAACGCAGCAACAGCTGAGGTTGAGAGAGAGAGAAAAAAGGGCCTTCTCGTATTACAGTCTTCGGTCGAGGTGGAGGAGTTATTAGTAAACAAGTATTCAAACTTATCAAAGCTCCAACGAGTAGCGGCTTGGTGCTTCAGATTTATGCATAACACCAAGCGAAGTGTTAATGAACGTCAGTTTGGACCCCTCTCAGCACGCGAACTTAATCACACGTTGCTTGTGTTCAGTGGCGGTCCCTCCATGGAACAGAGGGAACAGGCTGTTCCCTCCTACTTACTGCCCTTTGGGCTATTTAAATTATTTATATTAACATAATAAGAACACTTTTCTCTCGAAATCAACGTTTCCAAAAGTAACACTGAAGAAAATCTTTCACCGTGGCTGGACGTTTGTTGACGTCATCTACCCCCAACGCATCATGGTTCTCACCCCATGCTCTACCATGGTCTCTTAGTATCATGCCCTCTACTGTCTGAAGCCGAGTATTTCCGACCACGTACGAAGATAAACGATCCTCATGGTGCCGCGGAAGCTGAACTCTCTAGCTGTTCCCTACGAGAGACATAGCGAATTCGTTTTCCTTCGAGTTTTTGCTGTGTGCTAAATTTTAATTGCGTCGTAGTGATGGTTTTGAGTGTAGTAAGTCTATAGTTTCCTAATCTCATTGTAAAATTGTGTCGGTCATTCATAACGAACTGGAAAAATCTTCTACAGTCTAAGCGTCTGCTAAATGCTTTGGCTAAACGCTGGGAAATAGCTTCCGAGGGAACAGCTCACATCCACCTGTTCCACCAACCCCAAGACCAAAGTTTCAAGGCATGCAGCAGTGTTGCCACTTGAAGGGAAATTTCCCTTTTTGAAGGGAAATTTCCCTTTTTGAAGGGAAATTTGCAGCTAATTTTAAGTGAAAAGGGAAAAGGGAAATTCGATTGAAAATAGCGAATTTTTAGGGAAATTTTAGGACAGACTCAACATTAATTATATTAAACATTATAAGAGATTCCAATTTTGAAAATGAGAACTTTTTTTAAAAAAAAATTGTCGTATACTTTGTTCTGAGAGGAAGGGTGGAATTTGGGTTGGTCCACATCTGGCTACCGTTTGGGGCTAGAGGTTATTGACCATTCAACCTTATGTCCCGGCTTTGGGAGTGGGAGTCTTTGGGTATTGTTTAAAGTTTTCCGTGGTTCTCTGAATTTTGCCTCAACACTGCACGTGCAAACCATAAAGTTCTCTTGGTCGCAAACTATCTTTACTTCAGTCTTCATTGGACACTGGGTTATTCGTGTGCGAGTGCGATTGTTTGGTGGAAGGTTGTGTCCGTCTTGGACGATGGAAGAACAAGGCGAGAAAAGGAAACGATCTGCAGCTCCAGAATATACAAAACGTCGTGGAGAATTATTGGAAGATGAAAAAACACCACGGAAACAAGTTAAATATTTCGGTGCGGAGTGGCAAGAAGTGACCAACAATACCTCTCAGACTCAATGGATTAAATTTTATTAAAAAAAAACTTGCTGTGTTTTAGAAGTTTTCACCTAATATGTAAAATTTACCAGAATAGAACATTTACTCAGGTATGTACTATAATTTTTTAAAAATAAAACGTGTATACACATGCGCCGAATTTAAAAAAATTGATGGGAGGCAAAAATGAGATTTTCCATACAAACTCTTCATATCTAAAGGAAGTGACGTTTCATCTGCGCCTAACTAGAACAGCCTTACTAGAATATTTTTAATTTTCTTCTGATGGTGTGATTAAGACAAGGGGTATTGGCCTCCCTAAATGCAATCTCTGTTTGTCTGTTTTGCTTTTTACTTAACAAATCTTCAGTTTCCAACTTTAACATAGTTTTAGCGTTCATCTCAAAACGCAAAAAAATGTTTGGTTTAGCAATAAAATCTAAATCTTCCAAAAAAAACTTTAAAGTTATTGATTTTTTCTTTATTGTTTATTGATTTGGCTTATTTTACTTCACTTTTCTGCCACTTTTGGCTAATTGCAAAGATGGGGATGAGTGATGATATGATAAAGTTTATGAATGGACACTCACAAACACCCGGGAACACTGGAGTCGTAGCATTTAAAAGTTAAATTGCTTAACATTTTATACATACATACGAACATGGGTCAACGATAATATTTATTATTATTATTAATTCTTTAGATGAAGGGAAAAAATGGTCGAAAAAGGGAAATTTTACCCGTTGCAAAGGGAAATTGTGCTTACACATTGTGGCAACACTGGCATGCAGTGGCAGGACAAGAAGCGAATGTTGCGAGTGTTGTATGATCGACCGGCTGAGGACGAAAGCCTTTAGTTCATTCAACTTTGCAGAATATACAACAAACCAACACATATTCTAACTGAATTAAAAACTAAAACGAAATCATACACAGAGCAATTATTAACTGGATATTCTACCAGTGGCAAATTATATTGTTGTCCTTGTTTAATCCTGAGAAGGGAGTCTGGAACAGGTCGGGTTTTGTCACATTAACAACTTCTACTAACAGGGTGGCTACTCACCGGGAATTTCTTGAATTCCGGGAATTATGCGTGAATTATTGGCTCCGGGAATTGTGCGTGAATTCTGCTTGAAATTTTCTCTGTAGACATGAAAAATTGCAACTTTTTAAAATCCCAATTCCATTGAATTTATACATATTTATTAGTGACCTGAAACAAGTTTTTCACAGTTTAGGTTTTATTTTTATTGAGGAAGGTAAATAAAGCTGCGTGGAAAATAAAACAGAATTCTCTCAATCCATTTGCTTTGTTAGTGTTCTTTGAAGAACAATCCATCTGATAGACTGAAGATTATTGCAAGATAAAATATCTTGAAGTTGATTAGGTAAATTTAAAATTCTTATAGAATTAACAATTTTTCGTAGATTACTATTTCCCGTAACATATGTGACTTGTGTTTGTAGATGTATTTATAGTCCCGAGTAGCAGTGGCGTGCCCAGGATTTTTGTAAGGGAGGGGTTACCTATACTTTTTCTCGGTAGTCCGCCCTCATTTTGTCATATTTTCCTACCATTGACGTTCTTTTTTTAGGAATATTGGGCCAAAGGGGGGTATAACCCCTACCAACCCCCCCTTGGGCACGCCACTGCCGAGTAGCTATGTGAAATGACAAATGTAAAATCCGCGCCTTAAATTATATATATGTACCGTCCAAGTGAATTAAAATTATTGGATTCATTGGAATCGCACAAACCATATATTGTTAATATAAGTATTTGTTTGTGTGTATGTGTGTGGGTGGTGAGAGACTGTAAAACCTTAGTTTGAAATAGAGAAAACATCTGCTTTAATTTTTGTAAAGTTCGCTTTGAAAACCGGGAATTATACTTGAATTTTATTATGGTCCTACAGTAGCCACCCTGACTAATCTAGCAAACGTCATGAAAAACTCAACCATCTGTGTGCCATTATTGGATTGAGAAAGTTTGAATTACAAGAATACTCAACTCTATGAAAAAACGTCAACTTAATCTAGGAATAAAGAGATGAAACAGGTCACGACAAAATATTATTTTCTTTCTCTGATGACTCACAAATTTATATCAAATTTTTCTTTGTTGCGCATTAACAATTTTATTTTTAATGTTTTCTTTATATTATATCACATTTGCTTTAAAATTATTATTGTCATATAATTTTAAAGTGCCTCATGTTTGTCACTTCTGACATTTCAATAAGGGTTGAATTTTACTTGATCTATTGTATTATATTAAGACACCCATGCGATGGGGAGCAAGTGCAGGTGACCTGTTCCCCTGCCTGATTTATCACCGCACGCCACTGCTTGTGTTAGTGAAACAAGCACAAATTACAGCATTCCCTACAGAAATAAAGCATTTGAAAAAAGGGAATCCTTTGCCTTCGAACAACCCATTACTCAATTTGACTCCTTTCCTGGACCAGGAGGGAATTCTGAGAGTAGGTGGACGTTTACACAATGCACAAATGACAATTGATAAGAAACATCCCATTCTATTACCTCGTGAACATAAACTTACAGAGCTCATCGTGAAACATGAACATTTGAAACATTTGCATGCGGGACCACAATTGCTTCTCGCTGTCCTACAGCAACGTTTTTGGATTATACGAGGGAGGGACTTAATTCGAAAAATTGTGTTTAAGTGCAAAGAATGTTTTAAGGAAAAACAGTTGACAGCAACTCAACTCATGGGTAGTTTGCCAGCCCCTCGCGTCAATCCAGGCAGAGTATTTGCAAATACAGGTGTAGATTACTGCGGCCCATTTTCAATAAAGAGTTGCCAACTCAGGTCTTCAAAAATCACCAAAGGATACGTCGCTCTTTTCGTGTGTCTTGCAACCAAAGCAATTCACTTGGAAGCGGTAAATGATGCATCAACGCCTACATTCATTGCTGCATTACGTAGGTTTGTGGCCAGACGTGGCAAACCTAACCAGATCTTCAGCGATTGCGGAACGAACTTCGTAGGGGCAAACAGAGAATTGAAAAAGCTACTTCAATTCATGCGACAAAAAGAGCACGTCCAATCGGTGTCAGATGTTACGGCCTCTCAAGGCATACAATGGAATTTCAATCCACCCGGAGCAGCACACTGGGGTGGTGTATGGGAAATTTCAGTGAAGGCAGTGAAATATCACTTGAAAAGAGTTATGGGCTCAACATTACTCACTTATGAGCAATTCATCACGTTATTGACACAAATAGAGGCGTGTCTTAACTCGAGGCCATTAACGGAGTTAAGTAGTGATCCAAATGACCTAACGGCACTCACGCCAGGACACTTCTTAACCGGTGATTCGTTACTGGCTGTACCACAAGCAGACTTTACGACATCCACGTCGAATTGTTTGTCTAAGTGGCATTTGATCCAAAAATTGACGCAATATTTTTGGAAACGGTGGGCAACAGAGTACTTGTCCAGACTCCAGCAGCGGCCCAAGTGGATGGAGAAGAAGGAAAATCTACGGATAGGAGATCTGGTGTTGTTGAAAGAATCTACCCCTCCACAACAATGGAAGCTAGGAAGAGTAGTGAATGTTCATCCAGGACCAGACAAGTTAGTACGATCAGTGACAGTGCGAACAGCTGATGGACAATACAGACGTCCAATTGTGAAACTTGCTCCTCTCCCCTATTCTAAGGAGACATAAGAGTACTACATTGAAATTATTGATTGTGGTTGAAATTAATATTTCAACGGGGGGGAGTATGTTCGGTGAACAATGTATATAATTAGTGTTTTTATCTTGTTTTCCATTTTTGTGTATATGTGTGAGTTATTCATGTGAAGTGCGTGGGAGTAAAGAAACTGCGGAACCTCCCGCATTCTTGATTACGGGAACTTACACCCACAAGTAAATTCGGGAACGTCCCGAGAGGTGGTAAATTCGGGAACGTCCCGAGAGGTGAGCCAAGCGCTTAGCTTGGGCTTTGCCACAAGAAAAGAACAGTCGTCATCAGAGAGTCGTCGTGAGAAGAACCGTGTTACACGCGCGCGGTTACAAGTGCGCTGTAGAGACATTCTACAGCCGAACAGACAGTCCTTCGTGTATATTGTTTAGATATTGTATAGTCCTTCGTATATGTGTATTATAAACATTAAATGTATGTATATATCGTCTTTGTGCGTCTGTTACTTAACCAGACACCGTGCGGGAACCGACGCATTTAGGATAATTCGGGCCAGGGTGGAGTTCAGCCAGTTAGCCAATGTAGTGCGGGGCTTTCTGGAAACTGACACTCAACACCTACCTACGTCTCCTTCTTCTTGTTTCCCGTTTTATCTTCTTTCCATATTTCCTTTCTCTCTTCTGTCGTTTCCTACCTCATTACCTGTTTCCTATCTCCCCTCTCTCCAACCTTGTCATGTTCAAGGGCGTCCGCAGGATTTTTTCTCAGGGGGGGCGTCACAGAAACTTTTTTTATTCCTATTTCTACCACTATTATTATTCTTTTTGTAGTTATTGTTATTATTACTATTATTACAATACTATTACTACTACTGTTTTTTTTTTAATTTCATACATTTGTAATTTCCATAATCTGTAATTTGCATAACTGTATACTTCACATTAATTCATGTAGGGTTTGATTTGGTTTGATTTGATTGGGTGTTTTTTAAGTCCACTTTATGCACAGTAAGGCGAATCGGGATTGGACCTACAGTTTAAAGTGGGATCCGAACCTCTATATGGCTCTATTATTCATGTAGGACAAAGAGCTGTTTTTTATAGTTAGATAATCAGTGCAAAATAGACTGTAAGCTTAAATGTAATCCTACTTCAAATAATAATAATAATAATAATAATAATAGTTGCTGTAAGTCACAGAAAACAATATGTTTTGTTATAAAATATCTCTACAATTTCACCGTTTCAATTACATTAACTCCTTGCAGAAATCTCAAGGGGGCAAGTACCCCCTGGCTCCCTCCTGCTGGCGCCCATGGTCGTGTTATTTCTACCTTCCATTTTCCCCTCTATATTTTTTGTTTCTCAATACACACAAGGGCTTCCCGATGACGTAGTTGTAACGCTGTCGCTTTGCAACCAATGTGTCCCGGTGTACGTACAGTCACGGACACTTCTGGGTTATAATAATTCCATTAACTTTCAACGTTACAACCCAGAAGTGTGGATGACCGTACAGTGATCCAGATTTGACTGTAAATTGTTCCAATTCCGATTAGCCTATCTGAGCATAAAGAGGTTATGAAACAAACTTTCACACAACTGACCTGTTTATTATCATTGTACTGGTGTACTGTAAATAATCTAAATGGCGCAATAAATAAAATAAAAACTTAATATTTAATGCAGGATCTTCTTGTCTTTGTCTTTTTTTTTATCTTCTTTTTTTTTTTTTTTTGTCTGTCCGTTCCAACACTGACACATGTTTTGGTTTGGAATCTTCATTAGCACATGGACACAATTGCGTGCCCATGGTTTGTGATTAATGAGGGGCCATCACATCCCTCCTCCATTAGACTAACATTCCTTTATAAAATCTCAAATGCAGTTAAAGATGAAAAAAGACTACTAAAAGCAAAATACATTACCTTGCTCTTACGGTCATACCCACATACACACTCGCCACAATTTTTGTATTAATCCTATTGAAATATACGATTTACAATCAACTTTTAATGAACCTTCACGGATTTAGATATATAATCTCGGATCTATACATATGCATCCATTAACCTTAAAGTTTGTTTTTAAATTCACTTTACACACAGATTAGGTTTGTTGATTTGGTTTATTTACTTCGCTTTTCTGCCACTCACAAATATTGATTGGTTGATTTGCTTTATTTTACTTCGCTTCTTGTGCCACTTTTGGCTAATTTGCAAAGATGGGGATTAGTGATGATGTGATGAAATTGATGAATGGACACTGGCAAACATCCATGCCCAGGCTGGCTGGCGTCGTAGCGCGATGTGCTAACCACTACGCCACGGGGGACGGCAACTCACAAAGAACTCCCATGTCCAAGCCGGAATTCCAACCTGGGGCACCTGGTGTCGTAACGTATCCTTCCCGATGGCGCAGTGGTAGCGTTGTTGCCTTGTAATCAAGGGGTCTCGGGTTCGATACCCGATGGAGGCACATACTGGTTCGGATCTCACTTTAAACTGTAGGTCCAGTCCTCATAAGCCTTAATGTGCATAAAGTGGACTTTAAAACAACAAATCAATCAAATTAATCGTAGCGCACTGTAATAACCGCTCCACCGCGAAGGTCGGCAAAGGTTAATCGAGACTGGACGTACAGTTTAAAGTGGGGCCAGAACAACCTGGACCGCTTGATTACAAGGTGATGACTAGGGAACGGAACTCTAGGTAAATAAATGTTTTCTTTTCTGAGATAAGATAGAGACGCTCGTTTTTGCCAAAATTCTGATCATAGCCTTATATGTCAACACAGCAAATTTTATTTTACATAAAAATACATATTTTTCAGTTTTCCATATGTAAATACATATTTTGCGAATTTTCATTTTAAATACATAAAATCGCTCATCGACTTCAGCTACCTCGAAATCCTCGAAGGAAAAATGTTTATTCTCCGCACCTCTTTCATATCGAGAGTGCTAGTAGGTTTGTTTTGTCTTGGAACAAGCTCGCTGGCAGACTTCTGGCGCCTCGCCTACCATCCTATTGGGGGAAAATATTACCCCCCACTGGATCTAACGCACAAGTGCTAATGTCTAAATGTAAAAAAAAAAATTGGGGAAAAACCAAGGGTTTCAAACTTTGTGCCAAATTGCACGTGTTTTGAAAGGTGAAGTAGAGGAAGAGGAAGCTTTGGAAAACTTCAGCGTTAGTGGCATTTCGTGCTTCAAATAAGCAAGAATTTTTTCTTGTGACGTGGAGCGATCTTTCTCACAATATAAGATGCTTTTTAGAGATAATCGTCACAGATTTACAATGGAAAATTTGGAAAAAACTATGGTGATCCACTGCAACTCTTCCAAGAAATAGCTTGCCAGGAGGTAAGCATTTGGAAACGGATTTCAGGTGTTTGGAATGCATGTAATATTTTGATATTTTTGTCACATATTTTCCTGTTTTTATCACATATTTTCAACATTTATGATACATAAAAGATAAATATTTCTGAGTTTTTTAGCACATAAAGTTCCGTTCCCTAGCTGATGACATTACGCCACCGGGGAGGCTCTCTTCCATTAACCTGAATTGAGGAGTATAGTGACAGAGAAAATGAAAGATCTGAAGCAAAAGTAGTTTTGATTTGCACAGAATCTACGCGTATTAATGAAACAATATATCAAGTACAATACAGTATCGAATATTAAAATCAGTATTTTGATCTCTTTATTTACAGCTTACCGCATTTTGAAAAAGTCTTATCTGCGGCTGCTAAAGGTATACTTTTTAATGAACACTATTTCTAGATCCTTCTCTAGAGTTTGTGCTTTTTCTACACTCGATTCGACACATAAGGTTTGTTTCGAAGTACTGTGCTGTACTTGTGATGATAACAATGATAATTTCTACGGTACATAGACACTTAATTCTTTATGTTCACTAAAACCAGAGTAGAGGGTTCATTATAAATGAAATTTGAAATATATTTAGGTCGGAACTTTTGATTTACTATAGCCGATTGTTCACCACGAGTTCACTATATTCAGAGCTGGCTTTTTTTACTCTCTTGGAAAATCGGAACTTTCAGTATATTTAAACATTGTATTATATCTTAACTTTTGGGTTTTGACACTCTATATACATTATTTCCTACGTTCCAGGGTTTACGGAAACCACGGGCAACTTCAAGCGACAACTTAATGAACACTTCTTCCTTACGGACTCAGAAGAACTGATCTGGACTCACTTTCCATACGACGAAGTAGAGAAGAATTACTCCAGGTAAAGGACGTAGTTGTAACAATGAAATACTGTATTTTAGAATTTTTAACAGGTATCATTTTGCCGACTTCTTTACTGTCTTGCTCATAGATGGAACACAAATCGAGGGCTTCCATGTGACGTCACGTTTACCGTGGTTTTGATACTTTCTCTTAAGGATTTTGCATTTAGCAACAAATAAAAAAATATATATTGTCTGCTGAGCAAGCTACACTAACAACACTAAACCTAACCTGCCTAACCTACTCACAAGTTTATATATGCTATTAGATGCATACGTGAGTAGCAGTGGCGTGTCCTGAGTCCAAGATTTTCATTATCTAACTCTGACATTTAGATCATAAAGGAAGGTTGCAGCTCGTAACGGTCTCACGTCACGATAAATGCTCTCTTTGTTAGTAGATTAGGCTTGTTACGTTTAGTTCTCTTAGCATAAATAATACATTTTTTTGGAAGACCGGAGATATAACAATGTATTTATGCTACGAGAGAACTACACCTAACCTAACAACGAAGGCATTGCGCGCTGATGTCGGTTGCGGTGCGGGTGTGCAACTCTCTCGTAAACGCCGTGTATAAATAGTTAGACCAGGCCCGTAGCCAGGCAAGGGGTGCTCAGCCCCCCTGGCATCGTCGTCAGCCCCCCCTTGCATAGTCCTCAGCACCCGGTCATTAGGTAAAACTATTGCATATTTTGTTGGTAGTGACAAGTGAAAATGTAGACAGCGTATATTATGTGGTCGTAACTTGATGAAAGGACAAATTCACAGAACGAAGATCAGCTATCACATTCCTTCATCTTGTTTATGAACTGAAGTCTACGTACCGGAAAGTACAGGGTGTCTACGAATAATTGATAGCGGTTTTATGATGTTACTGTACATGTATTATTGAACGTATCACAAAGTAACTTTGAGCCTCCCCGATGGCGCAGTGGTAGTAGCGTCGTCTCCTTGTAATTAAGGGGTCCCGGGTTCGATACCCGGTGGAGGCTCGTAGTGGTTCGGATTCCACTTTAAACAGTAGGCCCTGTCCCGATTAGCCTTACTGTGCATAAAGTGGACTTGAAACACCAACTCAAACAAACCAACAAACGAAGTAACTTTGCAGTTTTGTGGAGAAATTCAACTAGTTTTGTGACACATTACAAGTTATGGGAGTTTTCTGGCGCCTTTGAGCATATTCGTGACTTTCCGGAACTCAATGCTTTATGTGCAGTCTCAAAATTTAAAGTTTACAGCCGCTTCTTCTTCAGCGAACAACCATTTCAGAATACGGGTATCTTGACATGTTAGAGACAGACAGTGAGAACTTTATCCACCAGTTGGATGGTCCTCCTCTCCCCACTTCCATCACGGGTGTCCACAAAATCTTAACCACCAGAGCATCAAACCGATGGGTCGGTCGTTGTAGAAATGGTGATCAACAACTGCTGTCATTGCCTCACGGTGACTTTGTTGTCGCAGAATCACGAAGAGGGGGCATATCGAACACTTGTAGCGTGTCACAAAACTTGTTCAGTTTCTCTACAAAACTGCCATGTTACTTCACAATATGTTCAATAATACACGTACAGTAACATCGTGAAACTGCTTCAATCATTTGCATGGCCGTAGCCAGGCTGGGCTTCCCCTGGTACTGACGTCAGCTCCCTTGACATTAGGTAAAACTATTTTGTATAATTTGTTTGCAGTGAGAGTGAAAATGTAGACAGCAGATATGATTTTGCTCACAACTTAGTGAAGGATAAAATCACAGAACATAAACTTCATCTTGTTTATGAGATGAAATCGAAGTAGCAGTAAGTATTTAGAAGATTCTCTAGACTATAGAATGTTCTTTCACAGTGGAGCTGGGCCTCCCCGATGGCGCAGTGGTAGCGTCGCCGCCTTGTAATCAAGGGGTCCCGGGTTCGATACCCGGTAGAGGCATAAGTGGTTCGGATCCTACTTTAAACTGTAGGTCCAGTCCCGATTAGCCTTACTGTGCATAAAGTGGACTTAAAACACCAAATCAATCAACCACAGTGGAACTTCTTTATCCGTGTCTTTGCTGCCCCTGTTGCGGTCTCTCGTTTAGACAGAAATCTGTGACTTTGACGTCATCATCCACATTCCTTCCATATCTGCATCGAAGGTCTTCAGTTCCTAAGTTTGGGAACGAAGGGAAGTTTTATTCCTTCAGCTGGGGATGGAATATACGGTAGGCACTATGATTGAATATTGTGCATTTTTTGTATCATATAAATATCTGTATCATCAAAAGTAGTGTCTAGTGTGTAAACAGAGATGATGTCAGTAGCTGTCAATTAACACTCCAAGAGATGTTTTAGAAGATACCTACAGAGAAATGTACTTGTTTGAAAGTTTACTATCCTTTAACACCTGACTGTTAGAAGACAATTCTCGTATTTCCTTGCCATAAACTTCGTGTTGCACGCTTCTAATGCAAGTATGCAATGCTGATCTTAAGTCACTTGCTGACAATGATCCTATGTGTTTCTCTTGTTTGTTCCTCGCATTGTGTAGAAATCTCAAACAATATGCAATCACTCTTTGAAGTCTCAATAGCGACGAGAATCTGCTGATGAATTCTATTGTTGGTGCATTTGTGACTAGACTTACTGTAGTTGTTCTTTGTTCTTCAAGTTCGTCGAGTTCGAAGTCATCATCCCTTGACGATGGTGGACTCGAAGGCCATGCTGTTGTTGGAAGTGATAGCCAATCAGGGCCATGAAACCACATTTGAGAGGTGTGTAGTGAGTCTACATTTGTCCCTCTGCTGATTAAATCTGCGGGGTTCTGTGCTGACACTACATGTTTCCAGTACTGAGGCTTAGAACATTCTTGAATTTGTGAAACTCTATTCGCTACAAAGGTTTTCCATCGTCTTGCAGGTGATGCAAGCCACGCCAGTACGATCTTCGAATCGGTCCACAGATTGATTCTACTGACTTCCAATTGTAGTAATTTTAACACCTTGTGTGTTAGTTTCGCCAGCAACAAGGCAGAGCACAATTCAAGACGAGGAAGAGTGATCCTTCTTATAGGTGCCACACGTGAACGTGAACAAAGTAAATGTACAGTGGTTTCACCATTTTCATTTGTTGATCTAAGATACAAACAACAGCCATATGCAACTTGCGATGCATCTGAAAATCCGTGGAGTTGAATGTCAACCACTTTTCCTTGAACTAGCACAAATCTGTTAACTTGTATCTGATTAATGTTTGGTAACTGTTGAAACAAACGTTTCCACTCCATGTTGAGTTTATCTGGTAACTTATCGTCCCATTCCATGTTATGGAACCATAATTGTTGTAGAAATACCTTGTAAGAAATTACTATTGGACTCACTAGTCCCAAAGGATCAGATTGATGCGACAATAGAAGCTACTTGTCGTTTAGTGATGTTGTCTTCATAACATGACACTATCTCCTTGTTATTTGCTTGCAATTTATCGGTGACTGGATCCCACGTGAGGCCTAAAGCCGTAACGCTTGCTCCCTTGTCAAACTGAAATGGTAGTTGCATTTCTCTATGAGTAGCTGGTACTGCTTCAAGAAGTTCTTGATGATTAGAACACAATTTCTTCAAAGTGAATCCTGCTGACTTCAGTAAATCGATTAGTTCTCCTTGCAATTGTCTAGCTTCTTCAATACTGTTGGCTCCAGTGAGGAGGTCATCAACGTAAACATCTCGTTGTAAAACTTTGGATGCATTCGGAAACTTGGTTGCTTCCTCTTCAGCTAACTGCTGCAATGTTTTGGTCGCCAAAAACGGTGATGATGCCAAACCAAATGTGACTCTTGTGAGCTCGAACGTTTGTACTGGCACATCTGTAGATTTTCTCCAAAGTATGCGTTGAAACTTAGTGTCATCTGGATGAATCAGGATTTGTCTGAACATCTTCTCGGCGTCTGCAACCTTGTGCGTTCTGAAGCGAAGAGCTATAGACTGAAGATCGTCATGTGTGGTTGGACCGACCATCAGTATATCGTTTAATGAGACTTCATTTGTTGTTTTTGCTGATGCATCAAAAACAATTCTGGTCTTCGTGCTGCTGCTGCTAGGTTTGAATACTGGATGATGTGGTAAATAGTATGACACGTCATCAGTTTCATTTGGATCTGGTTGTACTGGCTTCATGTGTCCCAACATTTCATACTCCTCGAGTATTCTGCCATACTCCTCTTTCAACTCTGGTTGTTGTTGAAACCTCTTCTCTAACTGATGTAATCTGAATAATGCCTGGTTGTATGAATGTCCTAGCTCTGTATGATCTGATCGAAATGGGAGACGAACAATGAAACGCCCTGTTTCATCTCTGGTGGTGTGTTGATTGAAGTGGTTTTCACAAGCTACTTCTTCAGCTGTTTTTGGTTTCGAGTACATTTCCTCCAACTCGAAAAAAGTCCAGTAGAGCAGGTGCACCGGTTCTAAGCCCGAAAATGAGGCTCGGTGAGGCTCGCCTTAATGGATTTCTCTCGTAAGGCATGAGCCTCATTTTCTCGCAGTGTTGCCAGCTCGGGCGAGGCGTAGCCTTTTACGGTGTATGTTAACGGTTTGCTCTCGTAAGGCATGAGCCTTATTTTCTCGCAGTGTTGCCAACTCAGGGCGAGGCGTAGCCTTTTACGGTGTATGTTAACAGTTTGCTCTCGTAAGGCATGAGCCCTATTTTCTCGCAGTGTTGCCAACACCTCACTCGAAAAAATCACCAAGGTTGTTTTTGGGTATAACCTAACCTAAAGCAAGGAGCTCGCAACGCTGCTTGAGGCTTGCCTTGCAGCGTGGCCAACTCCTCACTCGAAAAAATGACCAAGGTTTTTGTTTTTGGGTCTAACCTAACCTCAAACAAGGAGCTGGCAACACTGCTTGAGGCTTTTCTCGCAATGTTGCCAACCGAAAATGAGGCTCGGTGAGGCTCGCAGTGTTGCCAACCTCTTACTCGAAAAAATGACCAAGGTTTTTTTGGGTCTAATCTAACCTCAAGCAAGAAGCTGGCAACACTGCTTGAGGCTTGCCTTGCAGCATTGCCAACATCTTACTCGAAAAAATCATCAAGGTTTTTATTTTGGTCTAACCTAACCTAAAGCAAGGAGCTGGCAATACTGCTTGAGGCTTGTCTTGCAGTATTGCCAACATCTTACTCGAAAAGTCACCAAGGTTTTTATTTTGGTTTTACCTAACCTAAAGCAAGGAGCTGGCAATACTGCTTGAGGCTTGCCTTACAGTGCATAAAGCAATTTGCCAACCTACTGGTATTTTTGCCATAGCTTTTTACAAAAAAAGAGAGAGGAAAGAGAGGGAAGAGTTAAACAACCGACAGTGTTGCCAACACCTACCTACAGCTTTTTTTTCTTACTTGGCAGGGGCTACCCTGCTTGAGGCTTAGCTAATTTATATACTGGCGTAACATACACACACTGGGCAAGGAGAACCGGCAACAAATATATACTGCCGTAAAAGAGAAAAAGGGATGGATGGATGACAACACAGTATGTGTGTGCGTGTGTGTGTATAATATGTAGTATTATTAACTAGAGTGTGTTGGCAACCCACCTACAACTAAAAAAATAAAAATGCCAATGTTGCTGTAAGATAAAGAGAGAGACTAAGCTGGCAACAGTGGTGAGCGAATACGCATTATTTCCAAGTCCCGGGCGCCAATGTATCTAACCTAACCTAACCTAACCTAACCTAACCTAACCGACAACAAACACACACTGCCGTAAAAGAGAGAGAGATGGATGAATGGCAACACAGTATGTGTGTGCGTGTGTGTGTGTGTATAATATGTAGTATTATTAACTAGAGTGTGTTGGCAACCCACCTGCAACTAAAAAAAAAGATAGAGATGCCAACGTTGCTGTAAGATAAAGAAAGAGACTAAGCTGGCAACAGTGGTGAGCGAATACGCATTTTTTTCCAAGTCCCCGACGCCAATGTATGTAACCTAACCTAACCTAACCTAACCTAACCTAACCGACAACAAACACACACTGCCGTAAAAGAGAGATGGATGGATGGCAACACAGTATGTGTGTGCGTGTGCGTGTATAATATGTAGCATTATTAACTAGAGTGTGTTGGCAACCCACCTGCAACTAAAAAAAAAAGATAGAGATGCCAATATTGCTGTAAGATAAAGAGAGAGACTAAGCTGGCAACAGTGGTGAGCGAATATGCCTTATCGTAATTTTTTTTCCAAGTCCCCGGCGCCAATGTATCTAACCTAACCTAACCTAACCTAACCTAACCTAACCGACAACAAACACATACTGCCGTAAAAGAGAGATGGATGGATGGCAACACAGTATGTGTGTGCGTGTGTGTGTATAATATGTAGCATTATTAACTAGAGTGTGTTGGCAACCCACCTGCAACTAAAAAAATAGAGATGCCAATATTGCTGTAAGATAAAGAGAGAGACTAAGCTGGCAACAGTGGTGAGCGAATATGCCTTATTTCCAAGTCCCCGGCGCCAATGTATATCGTGATTTTTGTAAACCTCTCTCGCGGGAACGATGTGCTGCACATGCATACGCGCGCACGTATTTTTTATTATTTTTTTATTGTGATGCAAACAAACAAATAATAATTGTTGTTTTTTTTTAGGATGCCTGGCCCCTATAACCTTGCCAGGGTGCGTGGGTGCTCAACACCAGTTCTAACGGTCATGGCTATCAAAAGCCCAATGCCTCTGTAGAGTTTTGTGAGTTATTATTTTTTTTAATTTGTGCATCGAACTAATTTATATTGGATTTTGATCGTAGTGTGCAGTGTTAATTTGATCAGAGGTGCCTTATCGGCTGGATTGTTGTTATTCTGCAGCACCGTCGAGGTGAAATCCAAATTGTACATGTGCTTGTCGAAATGTTTTTGTATGCGTGGAAGGGTGTGCTTGGACCAGTGGGGAAATTTATTTTTCGCACCGAGGTCTGTCGCGGAAGTCTTCGTGCTTGAATTGTGCGAGGGGGTTGTTGTCGAAGATTCGTCCAATAGGAGTTGGCAACACTGACTAGTTGCTTCACAAATTTTTTGTTTTTTAAATATATGATATTTCACAGGCGAGGCTAACCTACAAGTTACAAGTTGACGGCGTAATCTTCTATAAGATGATAATTATGCAATAAGATGAAGAAGACGCTAACTGGCAATAGCGGTGTTAATGTTTCTAGCTCTCTACCCTCTCTCACTGGGTTTTTTTTTCTATGGTGCAGTGGTATTTAAGGATTCGATATTTGCACAAGTGGTTTTTGAAACTGTAGGTTTGATTTTTTTTATTTCTAGTTTGATATGAGATACATACAATTTTATTTTTTTGAAGTACAGTTAATATTACCTAGTTTGGGTTAAGCTGTAACATACAACTAGCGATCGACACGACCACCTGACACACAGACAGAGAGAGTGTGAGCAAATTCAAAGTGTGATCTATTGTGAACTAAACTAACCTCACTCACCTACCCACATATAGTTTTACAGGTAACTCAAAAAGCAGAAAGTAGTATATAGCATGACAGGTCGATCTATTGTAAACTAAACTAACCTCACTCGCCCACCCACATATAGCCTTACAGGTGACTCAAAGGCAGAAAGGCAGCTATATCACTTGTAAGGGCCAACACACAAGATCTATTGCAAACTAAATTAACCTACGACATAAGCCATGGACACATCTTCCAGATAGGGTATAAGCAACTTATTTTTTGCAATTGTATAACGGGGAAAATTAACCTACAGCTGGCAACACTGTTTGAGTTGCTTTCGACGAGCCAAACTTATATTTTGCAAATAGGCTCTACAGCTAGAAGCTTGAAACATATATCTTCGCAGAGTATGCCAACTTATCTTATGTAAAAATATTACCTAGTACAGTTAAGCTGTGACATACAACTAACGATCGACACGACTACCTGACACACATACGGAGAGAGTGAGACAGCTTATATGCAATATATTCCTACACATGTACTGGGTTTAAAAGGTAATTTGCAACAACTATTTCACTCACTCCCTATCAAAATCTTCTAACCACATGTTTTTGATACTTGCTGCCAGAACATGGTGGTTTTAGACTGTAAATTCAACCCGATTATTCTATTTGTGTATGATGCCTGCATTTGGAATATTTAATTTTTGGCATACGGTGTTTTGCGTGCTCTAGTAACCTTGCGCTCGATTCACGGAAGCTATGACGTGTATTTCCTGTTTCGCGAACATGCGAGAATTTTTCACAATAGATAACATATTGCAAGAGCGAGTTGTTTGTGTATATAAATCTAGTTTTGGAAATGGACATGAATATATTGTCAAAAATTATTGCATAACTTAAAAATATTGATATTTATTGCACTAGCAAAAGTAAATGTGGAATGCCCGGCCCCTCAGCTGTTAGGTTAAACAACATAAATATTTTATTACTGATAGCAAGCATTGTCATATGGACAAAACAGATCTAGTAATGAGCTGTCTTGCAAGTCTCTCGAGTGAAGGAATATGATGCCACTATAAACTGTAAACAAGATATGCAGTCCCTCGCATGAAAATGCACGAGACTTATGAACCTCGACCTATAGAGTTGTACAATGGATGTTTTTTTTTGTTAAGCATAGCGGTGTGTTTTCGCTTATTTCAATGTCATCGAGCGTGCATGTAAAGAAGGGGAGAGAAAAAAAAAGAGGAGGAGGGGTTATAACGGATAATTCATATTTTGTTTTCAATATTTTAGCTAGTTACGATTCACCTGCTATCTAGAAGGACACTGGACGATGGCTAAAAGCGAGGGAAGGAGAGAAATGTTATTTTTTTTATTTTTGTGATTGTGTGTGATGGAATAGTTTTAGATAATAATAATAGGCTAATAGAATTGTAGAAAACGGCTGTATCGTGATGCGAGGCTGAAAGCAATTTTGAAAGCAGTCTCGGGCATTTTCGTGTTCAGCCAACAAGGAAAATGCACATGGAGGGCGCAACGGTATTGTCCATGGATGGTTTTTCTGAATAAACATACATATCAGTTTTTGCAGTCTCCAGATGGGACCGGAGCTTTTGTTTTGGTTGGACAAGGGGGTTCAGATAAATGCATGGACATCAAAATAAAAGAAAAAAATTTACTCCACTGCTCACATGTATTGAGTCTTCTAATAACACACCTCGCGGGGGGGGGGGGGCGTACCTACATGTATGCAAAATATAGTTAATGTCTTATTTCTCGAACCTGTGGTCTGTAGATTTGCTTTTGTTGGCAACAGAAACAGAAAAAATGGCACTATGTTATTGTATACTGATATGGGTGTACTGTAATCATAACAATTTTCTAGTTAAAAATCTATGTCGAAAAGCAATGTTGGGTGACTTGTCTGTGTTGGGTCTTATTAACAACTTCACAGCTGTACCTGCACAACTCATCGACTACAAGGCAACAATGTTAGGAAATGTGTGCATGGCTCCGAGAATACAATTTAAAATTACTAATGTGGCATGAACCCCCTCCACTTGTGTGTATTTGAATATGCGAAAATTAGACATTTTTGAATAATCGAGGAGAACAATCACAAAAACAGCTTGCACCGGTATGACGTGTTCAAACTTCAGACGATTTTTGTTAATCTACAAAAGCCAAGTGCGAACGGAGATCACTACGAAAATTGGGAAAAAAGAAAGAAGCGAGGCTATTTTGGCTAATGGCAACGATGAGGATGAATAATGGTTGTTTTGATAAAATTGACGAAGTCAATATGCCTAGCCTAAAATAAAATTCAACAATTAATGTTAAACATTTGCCACTCTGAAATGGCGACGGCTATCATCATAACATGACTTGTTTCTAACCTGTCCATATTGCCCCTCTCTCTACCCCTCCATAAATTCGATTCGAAAGGCACAATCATTCCAGTTCTTGAATAAGACTCGCATATGCTCTCAGAAAAAACAAGAGAAGAAATAAATAAATCAAGTCATGTATATTCTTCACCCCCCGAATTTTCTTCCGCAACACTGCACGAAGCCTCGAGTTTCGGATATTGTTGTTGTGCGACAGGATAGGATAGATGAACCGCATGTTTACCGAGGACCAGATGTAATCAAACATTTTTTTGAAAAGATAGTTGAAGAGGTTGAGACCATTGGCAGTCTCTTACGCGAATCGAAACCAAATGCTCCTATTATCCAGCGATGAACTTCAATCTCACAATAACATTGAAACGTGTTCGGTGTGCGATCAAAGGTTTCACCGACGAGAACCGGAAAGTAATTTCATTATAATTATTTCACCGGAAACTACATCGGTGGAATCTGTAACATAATGTATTCATGTATGTGTTTGACAATCATATATCACTCACTAGAACAATTTTCATATTGTTTTCACTACGTGAGATGATATTTTATTTATATTTACGATAAAATAGAGGTTTGGGTGTAATAACAGTTTTTATTAATTAATTTAGAGATGTATTTTTTATTTGTTGAGTTAATGATTAGGTTAATTTGTTATTTCTCGCGAAGAAAAAAGAGGGAACCACAGCTGAAAGAAAATACACAACTTGTATTATTGAGGTCAAGAGTTTGTTTTAATATTATTTTTTTTGCACACATAGGCTAATCACGACTCGGGATATGTTTAAAATGGAATCTGAAATATTGATTATGCGACCTGACTGGAACTCGGAATAGGACACACTGATTACAAGATGTCGATATATTACCACTTGGTAAGAAATTGTAGTGTTTCAATTCACACACACACACTCACAATTTAAAACAACTAAACTGATCGCAGGCCCAACTGGTGGCTGGCATACACAACTATCCATCCACCAGTCGTCTTCTGGGGCGTGTGTCTTGATGAGTGTCAACAACCTCTATTGTGAAGTAAAATCTGTAGGGGTAACATCTCTCTCCAATTACAATGTTGGCAAATTTTCCAACTTCATCGTGAACGACGACAAAGGTATCGGCTACCTGATCAAAAATTATCAACACGCTGCCTCCGAGATTCTGGAACGTTGCCGAAGGAAAGGGACTCGTGAACGACATCATCAACAAGTTGCTTTTCGAGATGCATTTACCTGGCTACCAATACTGCGGACCGGGTACCAAACTCGAGAAAAGATTGGAGAGAGGAGACAAGGGTGTGAATCTGTTGGACGCGGCATGCAAAGATTACGATATTGCTTACAACACGCACACGAATTTGGATGCACGTCACGAAGCAGACAAGAAATTGGAGCATGTCGCTTTCAGGAGGGTCATGAGCAGAGACGCTTTTTTGGGAGAAAAAGTTGCAGTATTGGGCACCACCATCGCCATGAACACGAAACAAAAATTTGGATGGGGAATCCTACCTAAAGTTATCTTTAACTGGCAACGATGTGATCTTGGTCAGCACGACGAACCCTCAGCCGTTATAGAAGATATCTGAAACCAGCTTACACCAGTCACTCATAGCTCCCCCAATTTTCTCACGATGGTGGGTTGCTACCGGCCCTATACGTAGGCCGAATAAATTACGACCAGAGCCGGATTCGAACCTATGCCGTCTCGCAGCGAACAATCTCAAGACGAGTGAATGTTGAAACGTTTCGGTAAACGTTCTTATACGTTCTTAAACGTTTCAACGTTTATATAAGAACGATAAAAAAACGTACTGTGATACTCATCTTCACGATTAGTCAAACGTAGTATTCATTCGCTGTACATATTTTTCGTCCTTAAATTCTAATAGTAACAAAAACCTTCCATCTCTCATTTTATATTTAATTCTGTGCAAATCACATGCCTGGAAGCTTGCGTGTATCACCCTCACTATTTATTCAGATTTTGACCTTAATTATTGATCATGCATTTTTTATTGCATATTTCCCATGTCAACACAAAATATATATTTTCTCTTGGATTAATTTTAACAATGATGATGAAAATTAGAGAAAAAAATAGAGAGAGAGAGAGTCCTCCTCCGTAGCTGAGCAAGTTAGGGGCGTTCACTCGTCTTGAGATTGTTCGCTGCGAGACGGCATAGGTTCGAATCCGGCTCTGGTCGTAATTTATTCGGCCTACGTATAGGGCCGGTAGCAACCCACCATCGTGAGAAAATTGGGGGAGCTATGAGTGACTGGTGTAAGCTGGTTTCAGATATCTTCTATAACGGCTGAGGGTTCGTCGTGCTGACCAAGATCACATCGTTGCCAGTTAAAGATAACTTTAGGTAGGATTCCCCATCCAAATTTTTGTTTCGTGTTCATGGCGATGGTGGTGCCCAATACTGCAACTTTTTCTCCCAAAAAAGCGTCTCTGCTCATGACCCTCCTGAAAGCGACATGCTCCAATTTCTTGTCTGCTTCGTGACGTGCATCCAAATTCGTGTGCGTGTTGTAAGCAATATCGTAATCTTTGCATGCCGCGTCCAACAGATTCACACCCTTGTCTCCTCTCTCCAATCTTTTCTCGAGTTTGGTACCCGGTCCGCAGTATTGGTAGCCAGGTAAATGCATCTCGAAAAGCAACTTGTTGATGATGTCGTTCACGAGTCCCTTTCCTTCGGCAACGTTCCAGAATCTCGGAGGCAGCGTGTTGATAATTTTTGATCAGGTAGCCGATACCTTTGTCGTCGTTCACGATGAAGTTGGAAAATTTGCCAACATTGTAATTGGAGAGAGATGTTACCCCTACAGATTTTACTTCACAATAGAGGTTGTTGACACTCATCAAGACACACGCCCCAGAAGACGACTGGTGGATGGATAGTTGTGTATGCCAGCCACCAGTTGGGCCTGCGATCAGTTTAGTTGTTTTAAATTGTGAGTGTGTGTGTGTGAATTGAAACACTACAATTTCTTACCAAGTGGTAATATATCGACATCTTGTAATCAGTGTGTCCTATTCCGAGTTCCAGTCAGGTCGCATAATCAATATTTCAGATTCCATTTTAAACATATCCCGAGTCGTGATTAGCCTATGTGTGCAAAAAAAATAATATTAAAACAAACTCTTGACCTCAATAATACAAGTTGTGTATTTTCTTTCAGCTGTGGTTCCCTCTTTTTTCTTCGCGAGAAATAACAAATTAACCTAATCATTAACTCAACAAATAAAAAATACATCTCTAAATTAATTAATAAAAACTGTTATTACACCCAAACCTCTATTTTATCGTAAATATAAATAAAATATCATCTCACGTAGTGAAAACAATATGAAAATTGTTCTAGTGAGTGATATATGATTGTCAAACACATACATGAATACATTATGTTACAGATTCCACCGATGTAGTTTCCGGTGAAATAATTATAATGAAATTACTTTCCGGTTCTCGTCGGTGAAACCTTTGATCGCACACCGAACACGTTTCAATGTTATTGTGAGATTGAAGTTCATCGCTGGATAATAGGAGCATTTGGTTTCGATTCGCGTAAGAGACTGCCAATGGTCTCAACCTCTTCAACTATCTTTTCAAAAAAATGTTTGATTACATCTGGTCCTCGGTAAACATGCGGTTCATCTATCCTATCCTGTCGCACAACAACAATATCCGAAACTCGAGGCTTCGTGCAGTGTTGCGGAAGAAAATTCGGGGGGTGAAGAATATACATGACTTGATTTATTTATTTCTTCTCTTGTTTTTTCTGAGAGCATATGCGAGTCTTATTCAAGAACTGGAATGATTGTGCCTTTCGAATCGAATTTATGGAGGGGTAGAGAGAGGGGCAATATGGACAGGTTAGAAACAAGTCATGTTATGATGATAGCCGTCGCCATTTCAGAGTGGCAAATGTTTAACATTAATTGTTGAATTTTATTTTAGGCTAGGCATATTGACTTCGTCAATTTTATCAAAACAACCATTATTCATCCTCATCGTTGCCATTAGCCAAAATAGCCTCGCTTCTTTCTTTTTTCCCAATTTTCGTAGTGATCTCCGTTCGCACTTGGCTTTTGTAGATTAACAAAAATCGTCTGAAGTTTGAACACGTCATACCGGTGCAAGCTGTTTTTGTGATTGTTCTCCTCGATTATTCAAAAATGTCTAATTTTCGCATATTCAAATACACACAAGTGGAGGGGGTTCATGCCACATTAGTAATTTTAAATTGTATTCTCGGAGCCATGCACACATTTCCTAACATTGTTGCCTTGTAGTCGATGAGTTGTGCAGGTACAGCTGTGAAGTTGTTAATAAGACCCAACACAGACAAGTCACCCAACATTGCTTTTCGACATAGATTTTTAACTAGAAAATTGTTATGATTACAGTACACCCATATCAGTATACAATAACATAGTGCCATTTTTTCTGTTTCTGTTGCCAACAAAAGCAAATCTACAGACCACAGGTTCGAGAAATAAGACATTAACTATATTTTGCATACATGTAGGTACGCCCCCCCCCCCCGCGAGGTGTGTTATTAGAAGACTCAATACATGTGAGCAGTGGAGTAAATTTTTTTCTTTTATTTTGATGTCCATGCATTTATCTGAACCCCCTTGTCCAACCAAAACAAAAGCTCCGGTCCCATCTGGAGACTGCAAAAACTGATATGTATGTTTATTCAGAAAAACCATCCATGGACAATACCGTTGCGCCCTCCATGTGCATTTTCCTTGTTGGCTGAACACGAAAATGCCCGAGACTGCTTTCAAAATTGCTTTCAGCCTCGCATCACGATACAGCCGTTTTCTACAATTCTATTAGCCTATTATTATTATCTAAAACTATTCCATCACACACAATCACAAAAATAAAAAAAATAACATTTCTCTCCTTCCCTCGCTTTTAGCCATCGTCCAGTGTCCTTCTAGATAGCAGGTGAATCGTAACTAGCTAAAATATTGAAAACAAAATATGAATTATCCGTTATAACCCCTCCTCCTCTTTTTTTTTCTCTCCCCTTCTTTACATGCACGCTCGATGACATTGAAATAAGCGAAAACACACCGCTATGCTTAACAAAAAAAAACATCCATTGTACAACTCTATAGGTCGAGGTTCATAAGTCTCGTGCATTTTCATGCGAGGGACTGCATATCTTGTTTACAGTTTATAGTGGCATCATATTCCTTCACTCGAGAGACTTGCAAGACAGCTCATTACTAGATCTGTTTTGTCCATATGACAATGCTTGCTATCAGTAATAAAATATTTATGTTGTTTAACCTAACAGCTGAGGGGCCGGGCATTCCACATTTACTTTTGCTAGTGCAATAAATATCAATATTTTTAAGTTATGCAATAATTTTTGACAATATATTCATGTCCATTTCCAAAACTAGATTTATATACACAAACAACTCGCTCTTGCAATATGTTATCTATTGTGAAAAATTCTCGCATGTTCGCGAAACAGGAAATACACGTCATAGCTTCCGTGAATCGAGCGCAAGGTTACTAGAGCACGCAAAACACCGTATGCCAAAAATTAAATATTCCAAATGCAGGCATCATACACAAATAGAATAATCGGGTTGAATTTACAGTCTAAAACCACCATGTTCTGGCAGCAAGTATCAAAAACATGTGGTTAGAAGATTTTGATAGGGAGTGAGTGAAATAGTTGTTGCAAATTACCTTTTAAACCCAGTACATGTGTAGGAATATATTGCATATAAGCTGTCTCACTCTCTCCGTATGTGTGTCAGGTAGTCGTGTCGATCGTTAGTTGTATGTCACAGCTTAACTGTACTAGGTAATATTTTTACATAAGATAAGTTGGCATACTCTGCGAAGATATATGTTTCAAGCTTCTAGCTGTAGAGCCTATTTGCAAAATATAAGTTTGGCTCGTCGAAAGCAACTCAAACAGTGTTGCCAGCTGTAGGTTAATTTTCCCCGTTATACAATTGCAAAAAATAAGTTGCTTATACCCTATCTGGAAGATGTGTCCATGGCTTATGTCGTAGGTTAATTTAGTTTGCAATAGATCTTGTGTGTTGGCCCTTACAAGTGATATAGCTGCCTTTCTGCCTTTGAGTCACCTGTAAGGCTATATGTGGGTGGGCGAGTGAGGTTAGTTTAGTTTACAATAGATCGACCTGTCATGCTATATACTACTTTCTGCTTTTTGAGTTACCTGTAAAACTATATGTGGGTAGGTGAGTGAGGTTAGTTTAGTTCACAATAGATCACACTTTGAATTTGCTCACACTCTCTCTGTCTGTGTGTCAGGTGGTCGTGTCGATCGCTAGTTGTATGTTACAGCTTAACCCAAACTAGGTAATATTAACTGTACTTCAAAAAAATAAAATTGTATGTATCTCATATCAAACTAGAAATAAAAAAAATCAAACCTACAGTTTCAAAAACCACTTGTGCAAATATCGAATCCTTAAATACCACTGCACCATAGAAAAAAAAACCCAGTGAGAGAGGGTAGAGAGCTAGAAACATTAACACCGCTATTGCCAGTTAGAGTCTTCTTCATCTTATTGCATAATTATCATCTTATAGAAGATTACGCCGTCAACTTGTAACTTGTAGGTTAGCCTCGCCTGTGAAATATCATATATTTAAAAAACAAAAAATTTGTGAAGCAACTAGTCAGTGTTGCCAACTCCTATTGGACGAATCTTCGACAACAACCCCCTCGCACAATTCAAGCACGAAGACTTCCGCGACAGACCTCGGTGCGAAAAATAAATTTCCCCACTGGTCCAAGCACACCCTTCCACGCATACAAAAACATTTCGACAAGCACATGTACAATTTGGATTTCACCTCGACGGTGCTGCAGAATAACAACAATCCAGCCGATAAGGCACCTCTGATCAAATTAACACTGCACACTACGATCAAAATCCAATATAAATTAGTTCGATGCACAAATTAAAAAAAATAATAACTCACAAAACTCTACAGAGGCATTGGGCTTTTGATAGCCATGACCGTTAGAACTGGTGTTGAGCACCCACGCACCCTGGCAAGGTTATAGGGGCCAGGCATCCTAAAAAAAACAACAATTATTATTTGTTTGTTTGCATCACAATAAAAAAATAATAAAAAATACGTGCGCGCGTATGCATGTGCAGCACATCGTTCCCGCGAGAGAGGTTTACAAAAATCACGATATACATTGGCGCCGGGGACTTGGAAATAAGGCATATTCGCTCACCACTGTTGCCAGCTTAGTCTCTCTCTTTATCTTACAGCAATATTGGCATCTCTATTTTTTTAGTTGCAGGTGGGTTGCCAACACACTCTAGTTAATAATGCTACATATTATACACACACACGCACACACATACTGTGTTGCCATCCATCCATCTCTCTTTTACGGCAGTATGTGTTTGTTGTCGGTTAGGTTAGGTTAGGTTAGGTTAGGTTAGGTTAGGTTAGATACATTGGCGCCGGGGACTTGGAAAAAAAATTACGATAAGGCATATTCGCTCACCACTGTTGCCAGCTTAGTCTCTCTCTTTATCTTACAGCAATATTGGCATCTCTATCTTTTTTTTTAGTTGCAGGTGGGTTGCCAACACACTCTAGTTAATAATGCTACATATTATACACGCACACGCACACACATACTGTGTTGCCATCCATCCATCTCTCTTTTACGGCAGTGTGTGTTTGTTGTCGGTTAGGTTAGGTTAGGTTAGGTTAGGTTAGGTTAGGTTAGGTTACATACATTGGCGTCGGGGACTTGGAAAAAAATGCGTATTCGCTCACCACTGTTGCCAGCTTAGTCTCTTTCTTTATCTTACAGCAACGTTGGCATCTCTATCTTTTTTTTTAGTTGCAGGTGGGTTGCCAACACACTCTAGTTAATAATACTACATATTATACACACACACACACACGCACACACATACTGTGTTGCCATTCATCCATCTCTCTCTCTTTTACGGCAGTGTGTGTTTGTTGTCGGTTAGGTTAGGTTAGGTTAGGTTAGGTTAGGTTAGGTTAGGTTAGATACATTGGCGCCCGGGACTTGGAAATAATGCGTATTCGCTCACCACTGTTGCCAGCTTAGTCTCTCTCTTTATCTTACAGCAACATTGGCATTTTTATTTTTTTAGTTGTAGGTGGGTTGCCAACACACTCTAGTTAATAATACTACATATTATACACACACACGCACACACATACTGTGTTGTCATCCATCCATCCCTTTTTCTCTTTTACGGCAGTATATATTTGTTGCCGGTTCTCCTTGCCCAGTGTGTGTATGTTACGCCAGTATATAAATTAGCTAAGCCTCAAGCAGGGTAGCCCCTGCCAAGTAAGAAAAAAAAGCTGTAGGTAGGTGTTGGCAACACTGTCGGTTGTTTAACTCTTCCCTCTCTTTCCTCTCTCTTTTTTTGTAAAAAGCTATGGCAAAAATACCAGTAGGTTGGCAAATTGCTTTATGCACTGTAAGGCAAGCCTCAAGCAGTATTGCCAGCTCCTTGCTTTAGGTTAGGTAAAACCAAAATAAAAACCTTGGTGACTTTTCGAGTAAGATGTTGGCAATGCTGCAAGGCAAGCCTCAAGCAGTGTTGCCAGCTTCTTGCTTGAGGTTAGATTAGACCCAAAAAAACCTTGGTCATTTTTTCGAGTAAGAGGTTGGCAACACTGCGAGCCTCACCGAGCCTCATTTTCGGTTGGCAACATTGCGAGAAAAGCCTCAAGCAGTGTTGCCAGCTCCTTGTTTGAGGTTAGGTTAGACCCAAAAACAAAAACCTTGGTCATTTTTTCGAGTGAGGAGTTGGCCACGCTGCAAGGCAAGCCTCAAGCAGCGTTGCCAGCTCCTTGCTTTAGGTTAGGTTATACCCAAAAACAACCTTGGTGATTTTTTCGAGTGAGGTGTTGGCAACACTGCGAGAAAATAGGGCTCATGCCTTACGAGAGCAAACTGTTAACATACACCGTAAAAGGCTACGCCTCGCCCTGAGTTGGCAACACTGCGAGAAAATAAGGCTCATGCCTTACGAGAGCAAACCGTTAACATACACCGTAAAAGGCTACGCCTCGCCCGAGCTGGCAACACTGCGAGAAAATGAGGCTCATGCCTTACGAGAGAAATCCATTAAGGCGAGCCTCACCGAGCCTCATTTTCGGGCTTAGAACCGGTGCACCTGCTCTACTAAGTCCGTAATTGAGAATCCAAATTATCCTCCATGCATACAAAACATGCTACTGTGGGTGTACTAGGTTGTACAGGCTGTTCCATCCGACCAGCTAAAATCCAACCTAATTCAGTATTTTGAAGAACTGTATAGTTTTCATCTCTCGTTTGTCTTTCAGGAAGAAGTAAGTGCAAGTAAAGTTCCGATCCAATTAGTAGATCTATCCCTTCTGGTTTGTAGAAATCTGGATCTGCTAACTCAATGTCGGTTGGTAGGTTCCAATGTTCATGATGAATAACTTGAGAAGGTACGTTCCCTGTGATGCGTGGGAGTATCAGACAAGTAAGTGAAGTCTGGAAGTCTGACACTCTTGAGCGCAGCTGAATGTCTACACTGTGCTTGGCTTCCGATGAAACATTATTGATTCCTCTGATTGGAATATGATTTTTCTGCTTTCGCAACTGTAGTCTCTGAACAAGATCTTCCTTGATGAAATTTGACTGAGACCCACTGTCCAGGAGAGCTCTACATGTATGTGGTTGTCCCCTAGAATCGACGACTTCTACTAAAGCTGTTGATAGCAGAACGTGTGATCTTGGTTTACTCTTAAATGTGCAGTATGAAGATTGTACTGAAGTTGTCCTTGCAGCTTCATTCCTCGTGTCTGGTGAGTCATTCCTTGGTTGGTCTTGCCTTAGAGGACCTCCTCGTTTACCGCCTTCGTCTGGATGCAACAGTGAATTGTGTTTCAATCCACAGCGTCTACAATTACCTGAAGTACAGTTCCTAAAATTATGATTCGATCTGAGACAATTATAACAAAGTTTGTTGTTGCGCACACACTCTTGTTTCTGCTTCAGACTTGCGCCTGCAAAAGACTTACATGAATATAAGGAATGTGCTAATTTACAGAAATAGCATTGTGTATTTGTAGTTGTCAGGTAAGAATTTGACTGACGGATGTGTTTCTGTTTAGGGCTAACCTTGTGTTCATTGACATTTTTGTTTACGTGAACAGACTTCATTGATTCCAAAGCTTGACATTTTTGTTCTAGAAAGGTGAACAGTTCCTTTAGTGTAGGGAACGACTGATCGGTATGGCTTAATTCCCATTCCCTTCTTGTGTGAGAATCAAGTTGAGCCAAAAAATGATTATCAAAATAACATCTTCTAACGGTGTTTGTAATTCAAGAGCTCGAAGAGCATTTAAGTTACTGGTGGCATCATTGATGAACTGACGTAATTCTGTGGCATTTTCCTTGTTAATTGCGTTCACATGCAAGATGTTATTGACATGACTTGCTGCTATCAGTCGTTTATTTTCATACCTATCTTTCAACAATTGCCATGCAATATCGTAATTTGAATCAGTCATGGGCAAAGTATCGATAAGTGTTCTTGCTTCAGATTCTAATGATGAACGTCATTTGTGTGAACCATAGCCTGAAATGCATCTGAATATGCTAACCAATCCTGATAATTGCCGTGAAACGTGGGTAAAGATACCGTGGGTAATTTAATGTGCTTGGTGCCTAATGATGAAGCATTGTTTACAACATCCGATCCATCTGTAGGTGCTGCTTGTGTTTGTTTATGTTTCTCTATAATGGATTCCATTTTACCACGTACCTTGTAGTAAACTTCTTCAAAATCCTCCCTGTGAGGTTCATGATTTTCGTTTATATCTTCTACTTCTAAACGTGTTTGAACTTCATCGTATTTTTCCCACAAAGGTGTTAAATTCTGCAAACGGACCCTTACTTCTTGAACCGTATCTTCAAAGGCATTGACAAATGCTTGTGTTCGTGAGTAGATGGTATCCCCGCCAACGTCAATCTCTATTTAATATTCGCAATTAATTTGCACGTACTTATAACTAATTGGCACGGGTTTTAATTAATTTGCATGTACTTAGAATTCATTTGCAAGTACTTAGAATACTTTACATTTATGTATTTGCATGTTTATAACTTTTATGAATATATAATTATTTATTTTATGAAAAATATGTATATAGAAGGTAATTAGAGGTACTAAACGCTATGCATATGGTTTTATATTCATTACTGCAAAGTATGTAAAGTATAAAATGTTAATATTAATGTTTATAATATTGAAAATAAGAGTTTATGGTTTATGAACCGCTATGAAAGGTGGTAATGGGTGTAGGTACAGGTCCAATTACGAAAAGAAGACGGTCCCGGTATTTGAACCCGCGATATGTAATATTATTAATTAGTACTATGTAATAATTGCATTATATTATGAAACACGGTGGTCTCACACGCTAGACAGAATACGGTCTCCGAATCTCAACTCCGCTCTGACGGTAGACAGAGAGAATGAATTAATATTCCGCGCAGGTAGAGGAGAAAGGAATTTGGGGAGTGTGCGTTCAAGGTCAAATGACGTCACAACGTCAGAACAAAGAAGGAACCTGATTCACCAATCATAGATCGCGTAGGTAGGTTTTCAGAACCGGTTTTTTCAAGGTTAACCAGTACGCAAGAACAGGAGAAAGGTATGCAATGCCGTAGGGCAGGGGAGGGATTCAACCAGACAACAAAGGATGTCTGAGAATGCGCAGCAATGGTCAAATCTCTGAAGCTATGCGTCGCTTGTAGAACCGGTTTCCGCCGCCAATTAATATTCCGCTCAGGGTTGCCCTAAGGCACACGACGCTTTAGCGAGGTTTTTGGATACCCAATTAGATTGGAGCGAGAACTTTACTTTGAACAAGGAGAACGAAGCGTAGGGGTTTATTATATGTACTAGGAAAAAGGGAGACCTATCAGGGACTGGGCCTACAGTTTTCACTATTTGCTTTTATCACGGGGTATCGAACCTAGGACCTTTTAATTATTGATTTAGGTAGTAAATGTATGTTACTGTGTGCTATTTAATATATTATCGAGTTTATTTTTTACCAAACTTTGACTTTATGTCAAACATTTTTCCAGCTTATTTTTATTTTTATTCAAATAACACAATTTCATCTATTCAGGCAACATTCTTTAGTTATATTTTCGACACACAAAGACATTTTTTTCAACTTTTAACTTATTATTTTACAACTTTATGTTAATTTTTACCAAAATAACACTATTTATACTATTCAGGCAACATTTTTTCATTAAATTTTGGATTCACAAAGACATTTTTTCATTAAATTTTGGATTCACAAAGACATTTTTTCAACTTTTAATTTATTATTTTACAACTTTATGTTAATTTTTACCAAAATAACACTATTTATACTATTCAGGCAACATTTTTTCATTAATTTTGGATTCACAAAGACATTTTTTTCAACTTTTAACTTATTATTTTACAACTTTATGTTAATTTTTACCAAAATAACACTATTTATACTATTCAGGAAAGACTTTTAGTTATATTTTCGACACACAAAGTGTGTTTTTTCAACTTCTATCTGTTAATTTCACAAGTTTAGGCTTATTATTACCAAAATAATACAATTCAATCTGTTCAGGAAAGACTTTTAGTTATATTTTCGACACACAAAGTGTGTTTTTTCAACTTCTATCTGTTAATTTCACAAGTTTAGGCTTATTATTACCAAAATAATACAATTCAATCTGTTCAGGAAAGACTTTTAGTTATATTTTCGACACACAAAGACATTTTTTTCAACTTTTAACTTATTATTTTACTATTTTATGTTAATTTTTACCAAAATAACACTATTTATACTATTCAGGCAACATTTTATATTAAATTTTGGATTCACAAAGACATTTTTTTCAACTTTTAACTTATTATTTTACAACTTTATGTTAATTTTTTATCAAAATAACACTATTTATACTATTCAGGAAAGACTTTTAGTTATATTTTCGACACACAAAGTGTGTTTTTTTAACTTCTATCTGTTAATTTCACAAGTTTAGGCTTATTATTACCAAAATAATACAATTCAATCTGTTCAGGAAAGACTTTTAGTTATATTTTCGACACACAAAGTGTGTTTTTCAACTTCTATCTGTTTATTTCACAAGTTTAGGCTTATTATTACCAAAATAATACAATTCAATCTGTTCAGGAAAGACTTTTAGTTACATTTTCGACACACAAAGTGTGTGTTCTCAACTGCTATCTGTTTATTTCACAAGTCTAGGCTTATTATTACCAAAATAACACAATTCAATCTGTTCATGAAAGACTTGTACTTACATTTTCGACACACAAAGTGTGTGTTCTCAACTTCTATTTGTTTATTTCACAAGTTTAGGCTTATTATTACTCAAATAACACAATTTCATCTATTCAGGATATTTTGTATTTACAAAGAGATTTTTTCAACTTTTAATTTATTATTTACAAGTTTATGCCTATTTTTTTACTCAAATAACACAATTCTATCTGTTTAGGAAAGACTTTTAGTTATATTTTCGACACACAAAGTGTGAGTTTTCAATTTTTATCTGTTTATTTCACAAGTTTAGCCTAATATTTACTCAAATAACACTATTTATACTATTCAGGCAACATTTTTTATTAAATTTTGGACACACACACACACACACACACACACACACACACACACACACACACAGATATATTTTCCAAGTTTACAGGGTTATTCTCTAAGTTTACTCAAATAACACATTTTAAATGTGTTTTGAATTAAACTTTGTACACACGAAGTGTGTTTCGTCAATTCAAGAAAGTTTTCAATTATATTTTGGATGCAAAAGTATGTTTTGTCAAGTTCTACCCTTTTATTTTACAAGTTTAGGCTTATTATTACTCAAATAACTAATTTAATCTATTCAGACAACATTTTGTTTGTTATATTTTACCCACAAAGACATTTTATCAATTTTTAATTTATTATTTCACAAGTTTATGTAATTTTTTATTCTAATAACACAATTTTAACTATTCAGGTAACATTTTTGTTGTAATTTGGACTTACAAAGAGATTTTTTAAATCTTTGTATTAAATTTTCTATTTATTGCGTTTTGTATTTCACATTCGATATTACAAAGTTCTAAGGTGTGTATAATATTTCAAACTATTTTCAGGGTGTATTTGTTAATGCATTTGGATAATAACTATTAGGTTTTTGGATGAACTAATGTTAAGAATATTTCAACCAATCAGAAAATGTGTCGTTTTTATTTCCACCAATCAGAAAACGCATCGGTTTTATTTCATCCAATTAGAAAACGCTTTGATTTTATTTCAACCAATCAGAGAAGGCGTCAGTTTTGCTTATGAGGTATAAAAACTGCGTAAAAGCAAGCAGAAGCTATTTTGAGAAGTATTTGTGAAGCATTGTGTCAGAGAAGACATCAAGTTGTGATTATTGGCCGTGAGTTTCAGACAAAGAACTCAAGAGAAGCTATAATTAAGGTAAATGATTTTTATTATGTAGCGTTTTTTAAACAATATGTAAATGCTAATATTGAAACGAAGAAAACGTCAATACAAACCAAAAAGAATATGCGTAATGTGAACAAGTACTACAACTATTTTTTTTTCAGGTGCTTCTAATTTTGTATGTGTGAGTGAAAGGGATCATTAGTGAAAGATGGCGTCTTCAACCTCCACAAACAAGGCTAACCACACTACGGTGAGTACCTCGCAAGAGATTTTACCACTGGAATGTATATTTCTCCACTAGTTTTTGAAATAATATATAAATCTAGAAAACAAAGAAACGAAAAAAGCAAATACAGAAATGAATATGCGTAATATAAACAAGTACTACAACCATGTTTCTATTTTTCAGGTGTTCTTATTTGTGTATCTGTGAGTGGAAGGGTCTGTTACTGGAAATAACGCCAACAAAGTAACCGACAAGGACATGAGTCAAATAATTGCATCATGTCCATGTTTTTCCAATTATATCTATAAGGATTGTGTGTTGGAGACTTTGAAGAGGTATACACCTGGCAAGTATATTATATGCTGGGGATGTTATTCTAATCAAGGCAACCAACTAGCCCACGATTGTGTTGTTAACCATTTCTACGAGTGTGAGTGCGTATGCTGTAAAGATGAAGATTTACTCTCTGAACGTTATTTTACTTGCCAAGGAGAACGCTGTTTGAATAAATGCCAACGATGTGTTAAGTGGATGTGCGAGAGAATCCAGTATTATTTACAGGATTTGGATAACACAAAACATATTTTTGATTTTTATATTACTAACCATGAGGATGTTGCAGATGCTTTGACGGCACACGAGGTACAGACAGAATACAAAGCTTTTTATAGTGTGTTATGTGAAATTTCAAACAATATCGAACTAGTGAAAACTCTTATAGATCCTATACGCTCAGCAGAGCTTACTTATGGTAGCACAGGATTTTTGTGAGAGTTGAATAGAGACTGACTAATAACAGCGAAAATGGTGCAATACATTATTGATGTACAAGGATTTATTTATAACAGAAAATTTATATTGCGTGAGATTTGTGTGAGTTCTACAAATTTGGACACTGTGTATTATGCGCTTGTGAGTGTTCCCGATTATTTCAAAGAGAACAAAGAATCGCGCTGGATTAAAGACAATCTCCATGCATTAATGTATGATATTCCTTGTGGATGTGAAATATACTATGTCCGGAGGGCAGTTAGGAACTTGAACTGTCAAGGTGGTACATTTTTCTGCAAAGGAAAATCCCAAATAATCAAAGATTTGTTTAATATTGATAACATTGTTGATTTACAAACTGTAAACTGCCCATCCCTTAAGAATTTGTATATGTTTCAAGGAGGATTGTGCAAGTATCATTCTGATACTTCTCCCCAAGCTGAACAAGGTTGCGCATTCAGAAATGTTCAAAGACTTGTATGTTGGTACAATAATAAAAATATTAATGTGTAATGTATTTTAGTGCAAATAATAAAGATTTGTGAAAAAGAAATGTTTTCTATGTTGTTATTTAATTTTAAAGCCTGCATTCAAGGTATTTTCAAGTATTACTGGTTTTTTGGCTGCATCAACACTTGGGTTATTTCCATTTGGTTTATTATACGTGGCTACAATCACTATCTGAACACTGAAATTCTCTGATTGAAACTAAAAGCTTAGGCTGTAACTAGGGACTTAGTATGTATATCGACAATTTATAGGACAACACGAACCTTACAAAGGATTATAGGTGACGTAGGACCACACGCCAGAGCTTTGTTAATCTGCAAGAATCACTTACAGCTAATATTACGAGGAAATGAGCTTGATTTTTACTGTTTCACAAGAATGCTATCTTTTATACACCCAATATTTGCTTTTTCAAGTAACTACTTGTACCAGAAGCACTTACAGACCAACACTAACTAGACTTCGATTTATATAAATGTAGCAGGAACTATATTTCTGAGAATCAAACAATATTAGGATTATATGTTAAACTTATACAAAACCAGATTATTCTATGTAAGTATATTTATATTGACTGGATTATTTAACAGATCAAACAGAAAGAAGGCAAATTCCACTAAACGTAGGTGATTGCATGAAAATAACTAGGTCAAGGAGTGACCAACAGTGAGCTGAGGTTATATATAGAGGGTCGCTCTTCATAATTCTTACCTTCGCTGGATCGGCGAAGGAACGCACTTGTGGGCGGGAGAACCTGAATGGGCTCCACCAAGACATCGGAGACTCGAAGCAGATGTCTTGGTGGATGAACCCAAGTAGGGTCATAGGCGCTAGGGTCAATTTGGTCATTTCTTCTTGTATGAGGAACCAATTTGGCCAACTCCCCAAATTAACTTACATTGCTTATAACTAATTAAATTTGAAGAAAAATTATAATCTCTTAGACTGTAAACATATTTTATATTTAGGCTGCACAAGATCCAATGAAAAAATTAAAAAATGGTAACCGCCCAGACAGGGACTCGAACCCTGGACAGATAGGTTAAAACCCTAATGCTATACCAACTAACCTATCTGAGCACAAGGTATTCTTTTTTTGAAAAGTTAGTTATGTTAAGAAATATCGTTTGAGAACTCTTTTGGTCTGGGTCGACAGAGAAGGAGACAGCATTTCCAAATTTTTTACAGACTGGATGTATTTTACCACCACTATAGAGGTCTTTACTATATGTAATTCGAAACGCTAGAGTTCAGTTAGCTTTCAAAATTGAGGTTACATAGTACAATATGTTGAAGATTTTGTGTTTGTCACGCATAACAAGTTACACTATA